>NW_027450455.1:0-15062 GCF_964194025.1 Convolutriloba macropyga | reverse complement strand
AGTTGAGGGTCCGCTTTGACTAGTTTTTCTTTTCGATCAGATGTAAAGAGAAGAAAATTAGCAGTTTACTTTGTTTTATTTAAAGTTTCTGGGTGTTCAAGTCTAATAGGTACGTAATAGCAGGTTATGAAACTTTTTGAGTGCTTGCATTCAATAGCATCTTGTAGATAGGTTAAGCTATTGTTTTTTGTGTAGAAACTGTTAATAATTTGTAATTTTGGTCTGGAGAAATGCAAACATTGAAAAGAATCGAATATCTAGCACTAAACAGGTGGTACCTCCAACAACTAGAAGTTTTTCAGTGTAATTTACATATTGCAGAAACTGCTTGATCTCTTCTGATGTCGTTTCCGTTTGTCCCTTTTAAATTATGCACTCTAGTTTTGTATTATCATCCGATACCTTTGTTGTTGTCAATCATATTAGTTTTCTATTGTCTACTGCCAAGCCAAGTACACTTGCAAAACTTTCTGTGTCATTTAAAATGCTTCTGCTTAATTCAGAAATACAATAGTTTTCCCTAACATATTGTTTTTTTTTCAAATAAGGGGAACTAATTTAGTAACTGCCGGGCCTGTGGAATTAACAGTTTTAGATTTGTTTCTTTTTGCTTTGTTTTGCTATCTATTCCTTTGCTTGTTGCGCAATTTAATTTAATCATTTTAAACTTAAATAACTTGGTGTTCGATTCCATTTAATTTTTCTGGAAACTTAATTTTTCGCTATAAAAAATAAAAAAAAATTGTTCTAATTTTTATTGTTTATTTTTTTGTTGCGGGTTTTTGTAGTTGAGTTGCTTTGTACTTTCTCCTTTTGAAACAACACATTCCAGTATGTTGACACAACACCTTGCTGACTCAGCTCTTTACTATCTAACATAAAAAGGTGATCGTTTGGTGCATAGCGTGTTATTATTTTTTTTCCAATTTAACCTGCATGGGTTTGCCTAATTGGAAGTTTTAATCAATTAAGGTCTGTTAGCACAATCAGGGCTAATAAATGTTGGGGTTGTGATGAGCTGAGTCTGATGAGCTGAGCTGAGTTGAGTTCTCCAGACGTTTGATTACAAGTGAAATTGTTATTTGCTCATTTTTGGTCGAAATGATCTGTAAATTTAATAAGCCTTAAATTTAACATGATAATTTTGCTTCCTTGGTTAGATTGGTTGTGGTATACTTGTTGACAAAATTGCTTCTGCGGTCAGATTCTGTTTCTTAGTTCTAGAATGAATGTGTTTTTTTTTCGATCGAGTGAATTCATTGTTGATGTTCGCTGTTTGGCTGTTCTTTTTATTATCATTTTTGCAGTTTTTTTTCTGTCTTACCGAGACGTAGGCTGACAAAATCTGTCAGCTGTAGAAATCCTGCCTGCTACACTTTCTGCTACTCATTAAAGATATCCTAAAGAAACTCATCTTGAGAACAAATTTCTTTAATAGCTGTTGGCTGGCTTAAGTGTATTGCTTATCCATAGTCTATACTATATGTCCCCGGGCCGAGGTGTACACCCCTATTCCACCGTTATTAAGCACGGTGTAAAAATATTTTTTTACACTCTTTACACTCTTTTCCCCGTTATTTTTATTTTTGGGGAAAATCCTCGGCCCGGGTCTCAATCCTCTAACAGCTTAGGTTGCAAACAGTTTGGCAGAGCTTTAATAAACAAAACGCTTTATTTGCTTTCTTCTTTGTTTTAAAAACAGTTCTTGATCTAATACGATTACCAGCTGTTCCTACTTCACTATTGACTGAATATTTTGTGGCGGTCGGATATAATTTCCATGCTTGAGTTAGCTTTTGCCTATCTTAACTAGAAAGTTCCCAGTAGTGTCCTATTTTACGATAACTTTTTGACAGGCGAACTTTATTATATCCATCACCATTAACTTGTTGTCAATCAATCTATCTCTCAATGCAGTTATGATATCTGCAAACACTTTTCCATTTAATGATGCTAAAGTTAAATTAAATTTAAAAGGTTCTCTGTTTTGATATGGGTATTAGAAATGATTGCGGAAAAAGGTAAATGACAACAACGAGATAAACGAACAAGTTTTCCAAAAATTGTTTAAGTTAAAGCAGTAGTTAATTCTTTTGGGTTATGGATTTTCGCAGGCCGAATACAAAGCGTTTCAACTAAGTAGGAAAATTAATTTCTCAAAAATGAGAGAGTAACAAAAATGAAATTTTACAGTAGAATTTAGAGATTTACAGGAGAGATCTGATTAATAGATCAAGAGGGTGCTGTGATTTTGGGGACAAAAAAGGCTCAAAAATCAGCTGTATATATACCCATCAAGAAAGACAAGATACAAAACTAGTTTTAGCACCATAATTTATATCGGGGGTCGCAAGCGTTCCACAATGTGATTTGCTTGTGCAATATTTCTAGAAATTAATTGAAAGGGATATTCTAAGTAGTATGCATTTAAACTTTTTTCAGAATTCGATCACATTTCCGGTGGAATCATATTCATTGAATTTACCATGTGAAGATTTAACATCAATTTTTCTCACTATAAAGATAGTTATCTAGACTCATCAGTTTGAACCGAATAATGATTCTAAGCACCAATTATTGACAATGAATTTTTGCAAATTTTGTGACCTCAATCAATTTGTCTTGCTATTCTGATAAGATAAACTTTCTATATAAAAACTCTAACTACGTTTAGAACTTTCTTTTGATCGAAATTCTAAATTATCACATCAGACTTGAGTTGATTGCGTAGAGTCGGTTCCCATCAAAACCGTTCCGAATATTTCCACACTAGATATGGGTTAAAATTTCTTGAAGATGTCAGCTGCAATTTTGTCAGTAGGACCGTAATGAATTAAAATAGTCCTATCATTCGTCTTGTCCCGATTGAAGGGAAATTTTGTCTCAATATGCTTGCTCCTCTTGTGCATGACTAGGTTTTGGCGCAAGTGGACTCTGATTGTCCTTTCCATTTGCTATTGGATATTTCTGTGGGTTGCCGAAATCCTACAGAGGTGGTATCAGATACAATTCTTCTTGAACTGCTGCTGCCATGCTCTGATATTTTGCTTCAGATGAAAAAAGAGCAAATGTGGACTGCTTCTTGACACGCCAGCTGAGCGCTGCGCCGCGTCCATTGAGCGTGAAGTAAGAGCCCATCGTTGTTTATCTGTCATTTGCACCACCAGACCAGTATGCATCACTTACTGCCACTAAATTATAACTAGCCTCTTTTGTGTAAGTATTTTAAATGTTTTGAACTTTGAATATATCGCAGAAGTTGGAAGTTGTTTTCCACATAACCAGAACTGATTGATAGGTGTTTTTTTGTGTGTGGACAGAATGTTGACTATGAACATGATGTCTGACCTCGTTTATTTGGCCGGATACAGAAGTGATCAAACCACACTTCTGTGGATTTTATTATTCACTTCTTTGTCTCCGTTCTCAGCACTCTGAAGTTTCAAATTCAAGTGAGCTAGAGGTCCTGAGTGTTTGCATTCATCATTTTGAAACCCGTCAAGTTTTTTCTCAATGCTGCGTTCTTGGTCGACTACGACTTCGCGTCTGGTTCTTGGACCTAGAGGCCAGTGTAGTCTCCCTCTGTCTTCCACGTGGAAAGTTACTTCGAGTGCCCTCTTGACATCGGAGATCACTGTCATGCTTTCTGATGCTACTCTGATGTCATCAACCCACACCAAGAAGAAGATGCGACCGAAAACAATGAATGATTGTTCCTGCTTATGTCAAACCCCTGTCTCAGTAAAATTTTGTCACCTTTCATAACAATTGGTAGCAGCCTGTTTCAAACCGCAAGTTGAGTTTTCCAGTCGACATACTAACATCTTTCCATCTGATTGTCGTTGTAGAAAAACCTGTGACTTTTCCAGATACACTTCTTTCTCTATTGGTAAATGCAGCAAAACCGTTTTGCCATCAAAGCGGTGCACCGTATGGCCCTGTTTTGCAGAGAGTTGAAGTAGAATCTTGAATGTCTCTGTTTAACAGGTGGGCGCAAAAGTCTCAAAGCAGTCCAGTACTTCCAATTATTCGAAGCCTTTTTCTACATATCGCGCTTTGTGTTTGTCCACTTGACCGCTGGGTACCAATTTAACTTTGTAGACCCATTTGACCAGTACGAGGGTACTGTCTGTGTGTGGTCTCACTAGGATCCAAGTCTCATTGTCTTGGAAGGCCTTGACCTTGTCCTTCATCCGTTGCCACTGGTCTCAATCGTCACCTTGCTTGGGTTTGTAAACTATTTTAGGTTCCACATGGTCACACTCAGTCGGAGCGAGATGGGTACTGATATCATTAAAAATTTTTGGAACATTCCTTGCTTGTGTCCGTTTTCTTGGCTCTGCCCTTTCCGCTTGCTTCAGTGCCTCTTCAGTGAATCCATTTGTTTCTGACAGTGAAAAGTCTTCTGTGTCAGTGTCTTCCAGTGACTCTGAGTCTCTGACATTTTATCTTGTTGCAGTAGATCTTTCATCTAGTGCTGCTTCCTCATTTTTTGAGACATTTTGTCTTATTGTCGGTTCTTGAGTGTTCACGCTCTCTGCGTCGTGTCACTCTTCTCTTTCTGAAGTAGATGTGCCCTGTTTTTTCTTTTTTGCTAATGTCTTGATTACCATCATCTGGTTGCCAGATCCTCAGTTGCTGTGATCCCTCATCTAGTAAGTCAGGTGTTTCTTTGTTGTCACATATTGGGCCTACTTTGGACGCACTGATGACCACAAATCAAGCTGCCACTATTTTGTTTGTATACATACACCAGATAACTGTTGTCTCTTCCAGTGTAACTTACAGAATTTCCTTCCAGTGCTTTGAAATCAAGTTTGCTGACGTCTCTGTCCCTCTTCCTCACGATGATTCTGTCACCAAAAAAAAGATAATTTACTGAATGAAAGCTTAGGTTTTATATCCTGCATCAGCTTTGATGGGAACTTTTTGTTCTCCTGGTCTCACAGCCAATTTTTTTTATCGTTGCTGCTGCGTGAAAAATGGCTGCTTCCCGCAACATCTTGGGAAGTCCTGGGTCAATGAACAAGCATCTTGCGATATCAAGCTGTGTCTTTGTGCACCTCTTAGCTAAACCATTCTGTTTTGGGGTCTCCAGTATGCTCTCCTTCTCTAGAATGTCTGCATTTAAGCATTACATCATGAACTGCTCTGAACGAAACTCCTTTTGCTTTGTCGTGCCCAGCTTCGTGTATTTGTCTGCAAACACAATGCAGAACCGGAACCCTGACAGTGAATGTACTCCAAAGGTCCCATCATATCTGTGAACACAGCGTCTCTTCAGCTTGGGTCACTGCCACTCTTGGTACTGGGGTCTTTGTGATCTTGGCCAATGTGCACACATTGCATACATCACCGAATTTCCCTACTGTCTCTGGGGCATTCTTGACCACATTCGCTCAATTCAAATGACTCAATCAATAGTGCCACTTCCTTGAACTGTTGGAACGCAAGTTTCATCCTGAATTCTCAAACGCTGCAAGGTAAGTAAAACATTTTTTTTGCGTGCTAGTTTTGCCCGAGTTCGCTCTTGGAGTTTCACGCAGTCCTTTCTGTTCTAAAAAAATGAAGTTATGTCCCAAATCCGTGCATCTTGATACTATTTGGAGGTTTGAGGAATAGTCAGGCACCAAAAAAACATCATCGAGTTTGAATTTCATTTCCCTTTTGTTTGAGGGTATAATTATCCTCACACAGCATCTTCCCACCATTCTTGAAGCCTCTCCGTTGTGATTAATGCTCACTGATTGAATCAGTACAAAGTAGAGGAACCTGCTGATGTTTGTCACCGTGTGATCTGTACATCTGTACAACCACTGTCCATTAGCATACATGCTGTTTTACATTGGGTAAGAGCTGCCCAGTACTCTTCGTCAATATTGGCTAGCCAATGTTGGAACCAATGCCACTGTCTCATGTTTGCCTCCATCTCTTTGTCTCTTGCATGCCCTGTCTAAGTTACCCTTCTCACCACACTTGCGTTATTGTGCTGTCTACTTCTTTCTGCAGTCCTTGGCAAAGTGTCCAGGGCTCCATCAGACAAAAGCAGTTTCCCCTATTGTGTCCCTTCCTGAATTCACGCTTCACTGCCAGTGCCTCTGAGTTACTTCGACCCTCGTGTCTCTGTACTATGATATCATGGAATTTCTACAGCCTTTTCCTTTACTCTATGAAATTCGTTGCCGTTGAACTTTACCTGTATAACAAAAATTTCACGCCTCATTGGCTGACCATTGAGCCAAGGCGTTAAACAGGGTCTCTGAGACTGCTTCGGCTGCTTCTTGTTGTTTTTTGAGCAAACCCTATCCTATGATGAGGAAGCTGTCCAAATCCTAAAAATCCTTGAGCTGCAGTCAATCAAGCTGGGCCACCAAATTTACCACTGTTGGCGTCTCCACACTCTGAAATCTGTCTTGCAAAAGTTTCCAAACTTTTGCTCCATCTCCGATGCCGTCAACATCCACACAGTTCTGTCTCATCAGCATGGGGTCATGGGGTTGTTGCATATAGAATCAGTGCCAGATGGCACCACACATTGTATCGATTCTCCTATATGTCTGCAACATCCTTCTCATATGCATCCTTCAGCACCTTTTGTTTCCTCTTCTCATCGATGTTTGCCCCATTGTCTAGTGGTGCAGGCGAATTGGCTTGCTACTCTGTCACAGATAGTGGTTTGTAGAGTACCGTTATCTGCATCATCGCCACAATTCCCGTGCTCCAGAAAGTCCTGTGCTTTTCCTGTTTAGATCATATGCTTCACTGTCTGTTGATCCATCGTAGTTTGAACAGTCAAAACAGTTGTCTAAATTTTGTGACTCAAGACAGTTTTCTCTTTTCCTATTATTCTGATAATTAAAAAAATATTCTAATTATTCTAGCTAGGAGTATGACTATAGTTTGATCGAAAGTATTACAAAAAAAAACTTCAATAGAAGAAAAGATATTCAGATTCCTGAAAGCAGTTCTATTTTACCGAATTTCAAGCGAATCTTTTGAACTCCGTAAATCTTTTACTGGAGTTTTCTGGGTCTGATTTAATACATATACTAATAAACGTCTGCTTTGCATATCTGCAAAATTATTTCACCAAATACTTTACTTCTCCCTACAGTTTTGAGCAATTTTCTATTTCTCGTCAAAAAAGTTCAAATAGTCAAAAATTTTTAGGTACAAATTAAATGACTCTACGGGTGCTACAGTTATGACTCCATCCAATTTTTCTTAAAAAATTAAAACGTTTGGTCACTGATGAAAAAAATTTTGCATTTAGACCAAATACTCATGAAATATATAGACTAAATATTTACTTAGACTAAATACTCATTGAAGAAAAACAAATTTGGATTTAGACTAAATACTCAAGAAATATATATCAAGATTACAAATGACTTCTAGTATTCTGGTACATTAATTAAGGGTATATCTCATGAGAGTGAAGACTTGAAAAAAAGCTTGTCTTGGAGAAAATTATCACAATTTTCAATATGGATGATTCTAACGGCTGGTTCAGAAAAGGATCTGAAAAGTTGACAATTACTTTTTGCCTAAGTAGAGGTCTTCCAAAAGTATCGCAATCGTCTCCGTGGGATATCTAAAACCATTACTTCATTTTTCAAGCTTTCCTTCGCTTTCGTAATTGACGCTTCGATGAAAGCATCAAAAGTTCTGACCCTGGCCGAGGTTTCACCCCTATTTCACCTCTAATTAGCGGGGATTAGGGTGTAATCCGTTTTCCACTGTTATCTATCGGGGAAAAGAGTGTAGGAGTGTAATTTAAAAAATTACACTGTCATTACACTCTTTTGTCTACTTTTTTCACACTCTTTGCAAAGAGTGTAATTAAGGGTGGAATGATAAAAAAATTACACTCTTATACAATTACCATTATAACCAAAATGGAACGTCAAATTCCAGTACCAGTTGGCGCAAGTGTTACTGCACAAAGTGAAAATAGTTACAGCTTCGACAGAGGGAAGAAGGGGGATCGATACTGACTAACTCCTTCCACTTTTATTTTTTAAAATTACACTCTTGTAATTACACTCTTCCACCCTTAATTAAGCGGAGAAATAGGGGTGTAATTTTTTTATTTTTACACTCTTTACACTCTTTTCCCCGTTATTTTTGGGGAAAATCCTCGGCCCGGGGAGTTTTCTATTGCTCGTTTACGACGAGGTATTTCAAATTCATTGTCTGTCATATTCAGTCTGCAATACCCCATGACTATTTAGTATCTTGTTCCAACACATTTCCAAGAATTTCTATACACTCTAAATATTCTCTATAACTTTCTAAGCTTTTGTTTAATTCCCTCAAACAGGGATAGCTTGATCCGGGTCATAAGAGACTTTGTTTTTCAAAATAAATTAAGACGATGGTATGTTTTTTTTCCAGAAATAAAAATTTTGGTTCATAAGGTTCAATTTGTATACCACCCTGAGGATGTGTAATTACATAGTAACTGTAAATGAAAATGAATTTGGTGCATCCGTCCCAAGGGTTCAAATAATCCAATTTTTTGAAATATTATCCGACCAAAAAACTAGCCAAAAAATTCAAAATAAGGAAAATATGAGTTATTTACAAAAAATATAATATATGTAAGTAATCATAACAGAATTAAGGATGATTGAAAGAAATCTACATCTTGGATTCGCAGTAACTGGGAAATGAGCAACAAGAAAAGGCTTGATAAACTCAACCTGGTAGCTCTTGCACTATAAATACCGCTGCACGATCGGTTTCTTCTGAATATTTTTTCATTGGAAAAAAATTATCAGCATACAAATCTGTAAAAACTACAAGTGTAGTGATCAAACAAACAACAGACAATGTGAGCTATCAAAAATAAACTAAACAACAACAAAAGAGCAGATGAAAAATTCTTGAATAGATGCGGCCAACTCTAAAATGTTTTTTTTCTAAAAGCACAAATAGGACATTAGAAAGCTTAATGAAACGATCTTTAACAGAATTATAAACGAATTACTTCATTAGGCATTTTTCTGGGCCATTGCTACGCCTCAGAGGATTCTGAGACTTGATATGATTCTACATTTTTTGACAAAAGCAAACGCACATAATACAAAACTGCATTCTAAAGTGCTTTTTAGAAGACAATTCCAGACATATTTTTTGAATTTTTGAAAGTATTATTCGAATTTCATGTGAACGACGCATGATCATCAGAAGCTTATTAGCTCTTTTTTTAGACTGACAAGCTTACTTGCCGACGAAATCCAGATAGAAGTAGGTCAGTATCCCAAAAGCAGTTGTATTTTTCAGTCTCACGTGAAAAATTTTCATCTTGCTCATGAAATTGTTTAAATCAATATACAACACCTTGCCTAGATTTCAGGAGAGACGCGCATGTTGAAAAGATTTCTCGTTAGATCCGCTGTTTGTCGAAAATTGGCCATTTTCTACGTAAAATTTTTGTGGAAGTAAGATTCTTAGTTTATCTAAAAATAGATCTAATAAACTTCTGATGATTATGCGTAGACTGATATAAAAATTGAAGGAATGGGAAATGGATATGTTGTCTAAAACTACCTTCTAAAAAGCCAGTTTGCCATGTAAAAGTGAGTTTTTTCTGTTTACGTTTTTCACCTTTGTGCCACAACGGAGCATAACATCGCAACGCCATTACTAATTGCACAAAAATATCTCTGCGTCCTCAATCTATGCGGTCAAAGTTAAAGACTGTACAACTCGTATGACTCTACCACTTTGCTGCATACGCAAATTTGGTTCAACAATTTTAAATTTATCTTTTGCAGGGTAACAGAATTAAAAATTGGGAAGCAAACTTCTTTTCGTAGCTCTGAAAACTTCTGACACCAAGAAGACAAGGTTTGAAAATGATTTCACAAGTGAGTTTTCAAAAACTTGCTTCAACCAACTTTTTTGGTGTTTAGCGTCAGTTGCATCTACGGATTGTGTTTTCTCATACCACTTTTCTAAGGCACGTTTGAAAGTGGAGTTCACAAATTTGTCAACACAGATGTGAACTAGAGTCCAGTTTCCATCAACGTCTGAAACTAAAACAGCGGGAAGAGCAAGTATTTGCTCAAATCAGAAAATGTCCAGCTGCTAGGAGAAAAAATTTTTTCAATCAGATTTACATTTGTTACCCTACTGTATCTTGAATTCAGGTTCACATCGTATTTCTCCAATGAATCTTTTTCAAAGAACTAGCGTCTGATAATAAAAGAATGGAGAAATTTTTGCACTTTTTGAAGTTAAGACTCAAGTTAAATTATTATTCTGAAATTATTTCTTGTGTCAATTCCTTTTGTACATTTTTACTGTCATCTGCTCTATTTCCATAGTCCACATATCACTCATTGAATTTTGACTTCAATTCATTAAAGAGTACCTGTATTGTGTTCGCAAACAATGGAAGCACTTTTGTTTCCCCCTGACTCCCTTCCATAGATGGTACATTTTAATCTCCGTATAATAGGAAACTGGTTATAAAATAAGAGGCGATTGCATAGTTGTGAAAAATCGGTCTGAGGTTGCAAACATGTTTAAACATTGTTTGCTATTTAACTATGTGAATGCATTTTGAAACCTAAATTAATTAAAATTTCCATTTTTGAGAGTGTAATGCCATCAGTTTTCTGCGTTGCAATGCCACTGAGAGATTCGATCAGTTCTCTGCGTTGCAAAAATTTTTTCAGTTTTGTTTGCATAAACGTAAAGTGAATGAAAAAAGGGAAAAACTGCCCATACCAGACCTAACTAGTGAATTATGGTCTCACGAAATATCAGTTAAGTTCTAATCCAGAAAAGAGTCAAAGGGTAAAAAATAAAGAAGCAAAAAACAACTTCACCCAACCATGCGATTGTGCAAGGTTCATGTTGCCCAATTCGAATGGAGTACTTGTGGATCTCCAAATCAGAAAATGACTGCTCTCAATTTCTTTCAGGTTGAAGGATGTTAAGAAGTCCACTTTAATGCCAAATGTGCTGTGACGTCATAATATATCATAACCAGAGCAACAGATCCAATTTTTTTAATGATATTTCTGTCAAACGTATAATAAGTGTTCCTGCAGGCTCATAAACTGTTTTTGCATAATTTATTTGGGAACAGGTTATTTTAAGCGGAAATCACGCGGCTTTTTGAATGGTAACTGCTGTGAAATCGTCTATCAAGTACTTTTGGAAAGGTACTTTCAAATATCTCTAGGTTTACACTTGTATCTCGGAGGTAAAATGATATCTAGTTCCACTTCAACAATAGATGCTTTAAAAAATTTTGGAAAACGATGAAACAAGATGGATTTTTACCAAAAAAATTGATCCGTTGATATTTCTGTTTGTCCCATTAGTGGTTGCCTGTAATTTAAGCTAGTGTCAATAGAATCTATTGTTTTGGAAGAAGAACGCTAAATTTTTATACCAATCAGAGCTCTTTTGTCGATTTTATTTTTACGCTTCCTTAAATCATTTGCAGTCTTGATAAGCACACTTTTAAGACCACCCGGGTTGAATTTTTCCGCCCAAAATGATGTAAGAGTGGGGCTGCAATGGGAGGATTTTTTAGGAAAATGCAGCTCAAAACTCTTACGTCTTTTTGGGCTTCATTGGGCTTCCAAGGGGGGTAAAATGGTGTAAGAGTGAAGGTGTAAAAGACAAATTAACCCCCCACTCTTACATCTTTTTTGGTCTGTCAAGGGGGGTAAAACGATGTAAGAGTTGGGGTGTAATTGAGATATTAACCCCCAACTCTTACATCGTTTTACCCCCCTTGACAGACCAAAAAAGATGTAAGAGTTGGGGGGTAATTTCTCAATTACCCCCCAACTCTTACATCGTTTTACTCCCCTTGACAGACCAAATAAGATGTCAGAGTTTGGGGTAATTTCTCAATTACCCCCCCCCCCCCACTCTTACATCGTCTTACCCCCCTTGACAGACCAAAAACGATGAGATGTAAGAGTGGGGGGTTAATTTGTCTTTTACCCCCTCACTCTTACACCATTTTACCCCCCTTGGAAGCCCAATGAAGCCCAAAAAGACGTAAGAGTTTTGAGCTGCATTTTCCTAAAAAATCCTCCCATTGCAGCTCCACTCTTACGTCATTTTATTCTCCTTGGCAGCCCACATCTTACATCATTTTACCCCCTCTGGACAAATAACTCCCTCACTCTTACACCATTTTACCCCCCTTGGCAGCCCAACTCTTACATCATTTTACCTCCTCTGGACAACTGTTGCAACTCATCTGATTCTCCAAAAATTTTCAAAGTTGAACTGAATTCAAAAAGAAAAAATGCAGAATGCTGTACGTGCCAAAACTACAGCAACAATTTTGTTGACTGCAACAGCTTGGAAGAGCATAAATAATACTGTGTACGAAAATCTAATGTTTTACAGTTATGTTTAATACAAGTCAACGAAAACCTGGGAGGTTGCCTATACAAGGTGAAGTTTTTACATTAGTTTGTTTTTTATATAGCTGCTTGCACAAATTAGGTCTCGGAATTGTTTAGCTTGTTATCAATTTTTGGCGGGAAGAAAATGAACGCATTAGTTTTGGCGCTTAAACTCAACTTGTTGATACAGAAAAAAATACAAATTTTAATGTTTTCCTGAAATGTAATTCAAACGAATTTTGTAGTTTTCGCAATAAAAGAACAAGGAAAAATATCGGCAAACTATAAAACCTAATCAACCGTTACTACTTGCTGTGTTAAGTTATCAATATTTGTATTCCAAACGCTGTTGCCTAACTAACACATTGCCTTAGTTCGACTCAGTTTGATGAAACAACTTTAAAACAAAAATGTTGCAGTCGTCCTGTAAGAAATAATTTTTTGACAGGCATTGCAGAGGTCGAACAGTTGTAACTTATTCAACAATAATTATTGTAACAGTGTGTCAAAAGTTTCAGATAAAACGAACAAAATAGAAACGCAAAATTCATTATCGACTGATTAATGAAATATTTTGTGCTGATACTTTACGTCGGGACCAAACTAAAGTGGAAAAAGTACTTTCCTAGGGCTTTTTGGGATTTAACTCTCCGATGTTATTCAAAAAATTCTTTTTGGCCAAAAAGTCTCCAGAAGCGAACACGTTGTTTTTTATCAAAGTTTTGCAAAAAAAACTCCAGAAAACAAAATTATGAATCAATGAAATTTGTGTCGTTACCAGCCCTAAAAATTTTTACTGCGGCTTTTATATAGCTTGATCTTACCTCGAAACCTTAATAATAAATTTTAATGATCTTTAGCAGAACTAAGAGAAAGAAAACAATTTAAAGTGAATGAAAATAATTTAAATATTTCTTGAGGGTGGCAAATATTTTCCACTGCCAGGATAGAATAAAAACAAATGTACTAACAAAATATTGATATCATTTGACGTTTCTTTTACATATTTTACATTAAGATGGAGGTTAACAATGATTTGCAAAACAAAAACTTTTATAAATTCTATCAAATATCTCAATTTGACTCGCTTTTCCCTCCCAACGCCTATATGTTATAAGAAAAAAGAACTGAAGTTTTTGGTTTTAGAAGGGCTTCAAAGTCAATTTTTTAATTTCAGCAATATTTTTGGTAAAGAGTAATCGATATGAACTTTCATCGTCTTTTACACCCGCGTCGGTAAATTTTGACTACTTATTGTTAAACCGTAGACGAAAGCAAAGACTTTGAGCTAGTTCTGCATGATGTCCATGAAGACCAAAGACTGCCACCAGTGATCTGCAATATGCCAAAAAACAAAAAGAGAAAGCGAGAAAGTAATTTATTCATCTGACATGTAGCCTTATCAATAGTTAAAAAAGGCTCGTCAATTAAATACTTTCTTACGAACAATTTTGAACCATGAGTTCATCGTCAGGTTATAAAGAATACAAAATGCTTGATTGAATGGTCAGAAAATGAAATACAAGTCAAAAAGGTCCACTCATTCAAGAAAATTAAAGACCAATTTTTACATATCTTTAGTCGTATCTACAGAATTTTACATCCAATTATATATTTTTCAATTTGATTTAGCAGATTCATATCGACATAATTTTTTTACCCTACACTTACTTCGTTTTGTTCAATTGTAAACTTGAAACTTTCGTTTTGTAACGTGGCTTTCTTTCAAGTTGGAATTTTACCTCCAAATTAAGCTTTCATTGTCATTTCTCGTGTTTGATATTCTTCACGCGTGTTGATGGCCGGTTTCAGTGTTCTTATATAAAGTGCCCCTAGTGTCATTAACTTAGATTTCTTGCCGCAGTTGTCTAAAATCTTCCACTGGAAAGCTTTTCTATCACCGTTTCACTCAATTGCAATTATTTCCATCGGTGACTCCGCTTTGGCATGCTCTGCAAACCTTGTGGTAATATGTCAGCATGTCTGCCCTACATAGATGTATTTGCAATCATTACTAGTGAGTTCATAAACCGCGTGGGATTTGAGGTCTTCATCAAAACCAGACTTAAGGTTGGGTAAACAGCTCATAAATTTCCGAGTGGTAAAAAATTGCCTTTACAGGTTGAATTTTATTCAGCTTCTTTCCAAATTCATTAGAAATGTGGCCTCTGTACTCTAATACAAATTTTGTTCCTCGGTATTCGGTTGTTTTACGGCTACGTCATATCAATGTAGCCTTAACAATTGGCGGTGCAAATGCACTGACACAAGCAAGAAAATTGGTTCAGAGAATTGCATTTTGCACGCCATGTAGAAATTTGTCAATGAACGGTTTTCTGAATACAACAGCTGCAAGTGGCAATATTTTCGTGATTGCAGCAGCTCCACAAATAACCACATTGTTTTAAGACATGACAAAACGGAGTGTCACCACAGCTGCGGCTGTAAATTCTCTGTAACAACAACAGTATTATTATTATTATTATTATTATTATTATTATTTTTATTATTTTAATTATAAGTATTAGTATTTTTATTATTATTATTATTATTAATATTATCATTATTATTATGGCTGCCACAAACGTCATGGATTGCTCCCGCAATATGTATACAAATATATATATATATATATATATATATATATATATATATATATTTATATATATATAT
>NW_027450454.1:5000-46268 GCF_964194025.1 Convolutriloba macropyga | reverse complement strand
CGTCCGCATCTTCATTTTATTGCATAACTACGAAAGTCTATGAGAACACAATTTTTTCAAGTTTGACCTTGAAAATCCTTAAAGAAGGAAAGTATAATACCCAGAGAGGAGGACATATTATCACAACTCACAACATGCTACCACTCTATATTGTTATTTTTCCAGGGATCAGACCTTCATTTTTTGATTGCGTTGAACCTATTGCACCATCAGGCCAAAAATTTGCATAATTTTTCATTGAATTTGTTAGGTCACTTGCTATGAAGTTCTGTATTTGTTATTTACCTAGCTCACTGGTATTTGACTTTCGCCGACGTAGTCTGCGATTTAATATTCAAAAAGTAGGTACAATGCAAACAGAAGGAGTTATATTTTTTTTCGGAAAATGTTAGTTTTAATTGATATTTAAACGTTGGACAACATATTAAGGGGTGTCTGAAAACAATAATGAATAGCAGTTCTCCTCATCAGTTCTTGGGATGAAAGATTTGTCAACTTTTTTTTATAAAAATACTTTTTTAGCGTTTTGGAAATTTACTGCACATTGCTTATTTCCATTTTATTTGTGTCAGAAAGTACCGTAAATAGTAAAATTGAGGTTTACGGTGAAATGATCTAGGGTTAAAAATATTTGTTACTTAAATAGGCGGCAGATGAATTGGGGTGAAAGAAGCAGTACTGTTTAAAACCTTTGAAAAATAAAGTGGAACCCTTTCTCACAATAAAACTGGAAACCACAACACGACTTCAGGGAATAGTTTTGCTAGACAACGGAGTGCTATTTCAAACATTACTTTTCTGGAATGCATATATTTCATTAAAGTTTCATTTGAGAAATGTGCGAAACAATGAATAATCGCCTTCTTATTATTAGCTGATTTGTGCTTGGGAGAGTGCACGTTAGAAAGTACCCGGGTAAACCAAAAGTTGTTATCCTAGAACTTTCCTCTTATGGATCCTTAATGTCATAGACGAAAAAAATTGTACGAAATTGGTGGGGTTGCAACTTTCCCATAAAGAAAAGTTCTATGGTTACAACTTTATCATAACGGAAAGTTCTATGACTATAACTCTATCATAGAGGGAAGTTCTATGATTACTACTTTATCTTAATAGGAAAATTCTATGACTACAAAATTATCATAAAATCGAAAGTTCTAGGACTACAAATTTTTCATGTTCAAAAGTTACAACCTGATGACGACACCACAGTCATGGAAACAAATATTAAAGGTGTTCTAGCTTGTTCAGGAAGTCTCTTAACTATCTCAGAACACAAGAAAATTTGTTTGCACATGAGGCAAATAATCTTGCATACTGAGAAAAAATTAGAGACTCGGATAGCTAGAATTTAAAAAGGTTCCGGATAGGTCAGAACCACTAATAGAAACAACACACATGAAACAAATTGCAGTAATTATATATATGGTAAATATGGCACACGAAGAGAAGGGCACAAGATAGGGGTATGTGGAAAATCATTTGGTTTTTAAAAAAATTTGGCTAGTGTTTTTTAAAGAAATTTCAATCGGACCAAGGAGTTATTCAACTGGAACAAAACTTGGTATAAAAGTTTGACTATGTACGGGAAGTGTCAAAAACACAAAGGTGATGGTTTAGCTTGCCTACAAAAAAATTTGTTTATCAATTGGTTTTAAGACAATTCCGCTATTGGTTTTTTTTAAAAAAATTTCAATCGGACCGAGGAGTTATTCAATAGAAACAGCACTTTGTATATCAAGTTGATTATATATAAAAAGTGTGCAAAACATAAATATGTTGAAATAGTTTGCCTACAAAAAAAGTTTGTTAATCAATTGGTTTTTAAGACAATTTCGCTAGTGTCTTTTCTTAAAAAAAATTTTCAATAGGTTCCGAATTTGTTAATTTACAACTTTCATTTTATGAAAGTTCTAGGATTGCAACTTTTCATAGACGACATAATAGGAAGTTGTAATTTTGCAACTTTTTCAATAATGAAGTCAACCCGGGCAAGTGATTCAAGCAATCAAAAGTTGGCTAAATTTGAGAAAATTCATAATGCACGTTTGAATCTTATCGTTTCTCACATGAAAACAAAGGCCTCTTCTGAAGTAAGTTTGCCTCAAAACTTAGGCAAGATTCCATTTTTTGTGGTTTGTGTTAAATTTACTCATGTTTATCCTGTGTATGTTTTTAACCACTAAAAATAATCGAACTTAGTAGAAATTGATGATTTCAACCATGCTCTATAACGTCTAACTCAATTTACCTGCAATGTTTGCAGGTATACATTATTTGCAGGTATACCCTAATTGCAGTTAACCAAATCTGTAGTTACAAGCAAAAACGATCCCACCCAAGCCGGATCCGAATGGTTATCTTGCAAGATTTTGCCAGAATCTGGCAGAATCTTGCAAGACGATACATCGTCTTGCAAGAATTTCTGCCAGAATCTTGCAAGATCTTGCAAGATAACCATTTTTTGCAAGAATCTTGCAAGATAACCATTCGTTCTGCCAGAATCTTACAAGATAACCGTTCGTTTTGCAAGAATCTTGCGAGATAGCCGTTTGCAAAAAAACTTTCTTACACTTGAAAAGACCTTACACTTGGAAAGAAAACGCTAAAACGGTTGCAATATTCGAATGTACACATATTTTGCGCATCGACAAAAAAGCGAAAGACAATTATTTAAAAAACATCAGAAAAGTATTAATCTAAGCATCAAAGTTTTTGGGCATTGGCAAGAAAAAGTAAGCGTAAGGAGCTAAATTAAACGAAATAAAGCTGTTTGAGATGCAAAGAATAATAACACATAATTTTTTCATCAGAAAAGGTAATATAGACGTGTAGTTTTGTAAATCTTGATAAAGTTGAAGGAAAATAATTTTCGATAGTAATTTATTTTGTCTTAACAGTTCTCAAAGGCAGATTTTAATTTGCTTTCTTCAGATAATTCATATTTCCAGATTTAAAATCTATTTAAATTTATTTTTTTCTTGAAAAACTCGCAACTGATTCTTAAGTAAATTTCTGGTCGAAATGAAAAGTGTTGCATGAATGAGAGCCAATAAGATGACAGCTCGACCGGAACGAACTTGCAATAATCTTGCAAGATAACCATTTTTCTGCCAGATCTTGTAAGATGACCATTTTTCTGTCAGATCTTGCAAGATAGGCGGTTTTTGCAAGATTCTGGCAGAATCTTGAAAGATAACCATCTGGTCTCGACTGGGGCAGCACGTTTGCAACTAATCTAGAAAAATTTTTTGATATAAACAAAGTTATCGAGTCACTTTGTTCAAATAAATTTTTCAAATGCATAATTTTCCTGGTGCCTTTGACCGAATCTCAGCTAAATGTGTCAAATATTTAACTGAAATTTGATCAAACTTACCAGAAAAATTAAGCATTTGAAAGGTTTATTGGAAACAAAGTAACTTGAAATTTTTTAAAAAAAATTATCAAATTCTCATCACTAGCAAATGAGTCTTAAAAAAAGCTTGACAATGTAGTTATGGACTAATGATTATGTTTTGCTGGTTGCATACGTTAATGTTTAATCTTAGATATATTTCACCCTACAAAGAAGGCGTTCCTAAGCAGTCGGAAGTTGTGTAGCTGTATCTTGTGTCATTGCATATGTCCTCTTGTGGTGTGCGCCAGATCATGACATCAACCAGACTCAAATGAAGGTTAGCTTCTGGAATCGCTGCATAATAGAAGTCAGCATAGTGAACCACCTCAACAGCTTTCTCAATTACCTATAAAAATATCTAGTATATTATTAGATCTAGCAAAGATCGTGCAAAGTTTTTCATAAATATCAACTGTTTGTGAACAGGTAAGGTTGAGTTAATAGCCCGATGAGGCTTATAACGTAATCTAGCAGATGATTGGCATCAAATTTTGTATTTGCAGTGACGTTTTTTGTATCGGTTTCTATTTGTGAGTTTTCCGTAAAAACAAACATTTTGTTGATAAAGGAGAACATCATTCTGCAGGCAAAAACATTAAGTTCTTAACTGTCACTGGTCTGTGAATTGAGTATGGAAGCAAAACTAAAATAATGGAGGGAGAAAACTTAAACAGTTTGACCCTCCTTCTGATTATTTCGTTTATCCGTAGTTTAATTAATTCTCAGCTGTTTGAAAAAACAGAAAGAACTCTTAAAATATTACAAAAGTGAACAATTTTGTCGGGAACCTGATCAACAAGACAAACTTATCTTGCTCACGTTTAATGCTGCAACAAAATTCACTTCGCTCGACAGTGTTGAAAAATTTTAAACGTTTCTCCAATGCTATTTTAGGAGTATTCGAGCGATATTGTAGCTCTGTGAAATTCGGCAGCGCAATTTTTGTTAGCCAATTTTTTGGGCGTTTAGAGCGCAATGATTATCCGCTCAAAATCTTGCAAAATTGGCAGTTATCTAAATCTCCTACTGCTGCGAAACCGTTGAAAACCAAAAAGTAAAATAGCAAAAATCCGATTTTCCTGCGGCAGATTGAGCTTTAGCCATGAACTCATATTTGAGAAAAAGTAATCTCGGGTCGATGGGTCAGCGCAAACAAATAGCTAAAAACTCAACTAAAAAAATTGATTTGCGGAGAACGTTTTGATTAAAACAATGATATAAGAATTGTGATGAATTGCGGAACTACGATGAGTGAAGTTAGAGCAGCTTAAACCCGAAGTCTTCACAAAATTCATTCGAAAACACATGGCCTTGACATACCAAAAAACAGTCCAACACAGTCATGATGTTTGACCCACATTTAAAAAATTATCAATATTGCTATAATTGCTTCGGTTATGACTAACGATTTTTAGTTGTGTAATGCCGGTTAAGTTTCTGTTCATCTTGTTGCATATTTTAAAACTTCGTAAACAATTGTTTTTATTGCATAGCATTTTCGTCTGCATTCAGTTATCACCCCCGATTTTTCACGAATATTTTCTAAAATCCGGAATTAGCATGGAATAATTATTGCAAATGACTCAAATTTTATGGAACATTTAGTATGCATTTTTTTAAAGATATTTTAACACACCCTTTTTGTCCATAAACTGGTTGAGGCTTTTTACGCAATAAAGTTAAATAAGCAACTAAGAAGTTATTAAAATATTGAGGACATATTGAGGCACAATGGTAGACGTGCATAGAACACTTCAAGTCGGAAACTTAGAATGGTTTTGTTCAAAGCTCTTCTGCTTAGAACCTATTAGGTCAGAGCAATGAAACTTAAAACCGTATACAATATAATTTATACACAGGATGTTGCGGCTGCTCAAAAATCTCAGCGGAACCAGTACACCTGGTTCTTCACAGGATTCAATTGACTAACAATCTCGCAGAAATAATTAGTCGATCGGACGTATTAAAGGACTGTAACTTAAAATTTTGTTGATTGAAGTTAAGAAAATCCTCAGTGATAATCTATGTTCAATCTCGTGCTGAAGTTTGTAAGGCTTCAGCCAGTAGCTAGTATTGTTGCTAACTTCTTTTCAAGTGAGCTCAACTAACTTAAAACTCGCAAGATCTTAAGATCTAGCAAAACTTAGCAAAAAAGACTAAAGTTGTTAAAGAATCAAATTTTAGTCAATCTGAGAGCCAACTGCTCTGTATAACAGTTTCTAATGGTTCTAAATACAATTCGGCTTCACTAAAAAAACAATTGGTTTAAAGTAAATAATAAAGTTTTTATCATTTATAACACCATTGCTACTTGTTTCTGATTGGTTAATCAAGAAAATGATTTAGGTCATTGTTTACAAAGTAAATGTCAAATTACTGCAATATTTACTTTTGTTGACATAAGCACGGATGGTTATTACGTGGCTCTAAATGCCTCGAATGTACAGTATTTGACCTTCAATGATCACCTAAAGTGTCATAAAATAAACAACTTAAGAAATTTAACAATAAATAACAAAATATCAAAAAATGCCATTTTGCACCATTTAAGTGCTAATAGCCAGACTTGTGGGTCCAATGCAATAACGTTCGTTGGGTACATGAGTAGCTTAGAGGTAACCCTAACCATGTGCCATAACCTCGTGTTGCTCAGGTTTTCCCTTCCAAAAATCGGGGGGTGTACAAAATTTCGGTCCCAATTTTGTAAAAAGTTTTGACCATTTTTGAGTTTTGACGAAATTCAAGATTTTTCAGTTGCAAACGTTATTTCTCGCTGTCTGATGGCTTTTGTAGCTGATTTGAAGTGGCGCCAACACAGGAAACGGTTTTTGTTTCTGTTATAAACAATAAATGATATTCCTGTGACAAATTTATGAAGAAAAAGTCAAGAAGACTGTTTTTGCATGACCTAAATACACAGAGCTAAGAACTTTTTCCATTACAGTCTACTTGACCACGCGCGAGGGAAACAAATTCATTCAAATTTGCACTCGATTGTATGTTGACAGCTTATGTTTATACTTGTGTTCTCAATTACCATTGTAAATTACACGTATGTTTGCTTATTTGAGAGGGGTAACTGCAAGAAATCGTAAATGTAGTTCAGACGAGTGAAATGTGAAATCGAATTACATATTTTGCATGAATAATTACAGCGAGAAAACTTTAATGTATAAGTTCTGACAAAATATTGCAAATGTAGTTCACAAATTCTAATGTGTTCTTCACAGCCCTCCGTAGAGCACTTATCGAGCCATGTACCACAATGTTGTGACGTAGAATGTTATATCAGATTTTCAGAGTACACAACTTTTTTCCTCTAAAGAGTTTCGTTCTGTATTTTTCGGTGATAAAAAATGGTTGCAAAACAATACGTATGAAAATGGTTCAAGAAATATGTGCACCTTTAGTTTGCCAAAACTTTCCTTGCTACAGAAAAATATTTTGTTTATATATAACTAGAGGAAAAACAAATAAACATTTTTCCAACTAACCGCCTCATCTGAAGAACCTTTATCCCGGTAAAACTCATCAGAAATGAATATCATAACTTCGATATAATTCCTCCTGTGCATTAGGATTGACCGCTTTTCTCTCAAAAGTTTTGGCTCTGACAATTTATTTCTCAATTTGTCCGAAGTTTTATCCAGAGGCTTTCCATGAATATTGGTCTCATTATAAGCAAGAACACTGTATGTTTTGTTCTGCCCGTTCTCAGTCTTGAGTTGATCTTTTCCTGTGAAGATAATCCAAGATCTGTCCTTTTCTCTCGTATACAAAGTGTACACAACTCCATAGTAATAAAACAGTCCAGAAAGTTCATTTTTGCAAAACTTCATTCGAACGGGACTTGAAATGTCAACCTTCCCGTTGTATTTGACATGACCCTCATGAAGACACAAAGAAACGGAACTTTTGACCCTCGGCGAATGAAGCGTGCTCCGACGATCGTCTAGCGAGAACTCAACAGTCTTCAATAGCTTGTCGTTTGTTTGAATAACGGCTCCAATTACTTTTCCCGAAGTTTTGTTCTTAATCAAGTCGAATGAAATGACATTGATCCACGATTTCAGCTTATCGTCAGCAAAATCACACGTTACAGAGGTCGAAAAAATGACCGGCACAAAAAATATTGATAATAGTAACTTCATATTAGTTCTGTGCGTTCAACGGTTTTTGCTTCTTTGACTAACATGTAAAACTTGTACTGTATTATGTTTCAAATTTGTAAAGTTACCGAAAAATTCGTTTACGTAATCATAATATATTTTTGACCACTCAGTCAGATTTCTTCAATTTATTACTCTTATATTTGCACAGACTACAGAAGGTAAACGCATGCCAATTTTTTGCTTGAACAGTTGTATGCAATTATGCTCAGCTTTTATAATGTCTTTAGTTCTCTTGTGAGTCTAATTTGTCAGAAATTTTACAATCTTTTTTAGGCATTTTTCATAACGTGGCCATAGTTCTCATTGTTAGGTGGAGTATAAAGAAAAATAAGGCTCATACTTGTCTTTTTGTCTATCAATATTTACCATATTTTATCATATTTTGTTCGGACTTAAAATAAGCTCAGTTCTGCAAATTGTCTATCCAACGCAAAAACTCGCTTTCTTTGAAAAAATAATCATCAATTAGTTTAAGAAAACCAAAAGTTTTGAGTTGAAATATTTGTTTTGCTGTTAGCAGTGTGATATTTTGCTGTGGTACTAATTACGAATTATCAGCATTGTGACAAACACAATGTCACCCAGCTTGAGGTGCCATCCAGAAGTGACCTCTGATCAGACCAAATCCAACGCACACGGTGTGTTCCCAGACCAAAATTACAGGTTCTGGGATTTGGTTCGAGCGCACGATGGTATGTATGATTAGAGTTCATTTTGGTCTGGGGATGGTATGATCAGAGGTCACTTCGGTCTGGGCATGGTATGATCAGAGGTCACTACGGTCAGGGGATGATATGATCAGAGGTCACTTCAGGATGGGAATGGTCTGATCAGCGGAGGATTCAAGCGCACATTAGTCTGATCAGAGAAGATTTTGAGATCAATTTGGTCTGATCAGAGACGATTTCGAGCGCAATTTTTTTCTTTTGATTTTTTTGTTTTTCTTTACCGAGAGATGTTGGCTCTACCAAGAGGCAACGAAATATGCACTAATGGTATTCTAAATAAATTTTTTCTCAGCAGTTTGGTTTTCTTTTCTTTAGCAATACTTATAAGAAATTGTTTTCTTTAGATGAATTTAATGACGCATTTTTATGAAATGCATAATTAAATTCATCTAAACACAATTTAAAACATCAGTTTTTATGAAATGAATACATTATAACAAAACTAAAGAAATTCGTTCATAGTGGAAACCGTTCACTGGGCATGGTATGACTATTTCGAGCTCAATTGAATCTGATCAGAGATGATTTCGAGCGCACAATAGTCTGATCAGGAGTGACTTTTGAGCACACAACCGTCCGGACGATGGTCTGGGTTTGGTCTGGGCCATGGTCGCACAATCGTCTGGAAAGTGGCCTGATTTCGGCTTGTCTGATCAGAGGTCATTTACGTCTGGAAAAATCTGACCAGAGACAGTTTCGAGCGCACTTCGAGCGCACACGGTGTTTCGAGCGCACTTTAGACTGATCAGAGTATACTTTGGAGTGGGATGGTCAGATCAAAGGTTACTGTTGTCTGGAACGGTCTGATCAGAGGTCACTTCCGGATGGAACCCCAACCTGGGCACCAGCATTTACCCCATTAACATAATTAACAAAGCCACAACTAAAAAAGATGGACTTGTTGACCAAACGATTGTTAACTGAGTAAATAGAGAAAATGTAAAGAAGATTCCGATTCTGTGCATGGATATAGCAAGACCCAGGTCGATGTGACCAGACCTAAGTGACCATTGATCAGACCATCCTCGAGCCCACAAATGTGCATGGTGCACTTGAAAAAGCTTCAAGCGCATCTTAGTCTGGACACTGGACTGGAGCTTGTCTGATCAGAGGTCACTTCGGATATATATATATATATATATATATATATATATATATATATATATATCACACAATTATATCAAAAACCAAAAAAAAACAATCAAAAAGCTTTACTAGAAAAAAACCTGGTGTATCTCATGTTTCAACGCTAGTTTTCGCTTTTCATTTTGGAAAGTAGTAGAATATTTTATTCATATATTCATTCAATACTTTATTTCCAACCATAATGATTCAGTTGTTATAATAGGATTCTAAATCAGACTTTACCTTGAACTGAAATGTTCCATAAACCAAAATGAAGCTCTCTAGAAAACAATGCGATTCGATGTTCCTATGAGCAAGCTGTGGCCTGAAGGATATTCTGAAAATGATTTGTGTCACTGATGGCAATATGGTCTATTCAGAGATCATCCAAGCTTATGATGGTCTGACACAACATTTTGAACGCACCTTGGTCTGGACGGTTGCCCGGAACTCATCTGCACAATGGTATTATACTTGTATGATCAGAGGTCAGTTCGGTCTAAAACTTGTCTGATCAGAGATGGTTTCGAGCGCAAACTAGTCTGATAAGAGATCATTTCGGTATGAGACAGTCTTATCAGAGGTCATTTTTGTTGGACCTCATCCTGGGGAACTTTTAACAGGCAGAAATTAGGCCGTGCGACAAAAGTTTTTGTGTTTTTTGTGCGATAGAAGCCTGGCAAAAATTTTACAACATTTTTCTATATTTGAACAAAATTCCTATGTACATTTAGAGCAAAAAAAACAAAATAATCAAAGTTGCTGCCGCGAAAAGACTTCTTCGTAGTTTTCGAACTAATCAATTTCATAAAAATTGTCTATTAGGAAAATGCACCTCAGATTTAAAATAAACACGTTTAGTTGAACATTTGCATTCCTCTAATAAGAAATATGGCGAGATGACCTTTTTTCGAGTTGGAAGCTAGTAAGTCTATTTCTTATTACTCTTGTTTAAAAATTAATCAATGGTTTTTTCCTCTTAGTCTCCCAATAGTACTCGATTTTTTTTGAACTCTGCCATAATTTCAGTTTAAAACTCAGTTATAAAAAATCAGTTAAAATTTCTTCAGTTTTAGCTAGCTCTCTGTAGACAATGTTTTAGAAAGATAATTTGTCTATCAAACAAAAGTTTCTCCGAGCCGTAGGCTCAATGACGTCTACAGGCTACTCAATTGAGTAGCCTGTAGACGTCATTGAGCCTACGGTTCAGAGAAACTTTTGTTTGATAGACAAATTAAAAGTTAATGCTGATCAAATCCAAAGCTGAGGTCTCAGATGGAAACCATCGGTGGTCAGAGCATTCCATACCGATACAATCGACGATAAGACTCGAATTCTCTGGGGTTTAGTCAACTGCGTCCAAAAACATTTCCTTAGCTTCAACTGCGCTCTAAATGACTTCTGATTCGACCCACAAGCGCTCACAATCATTCCTAATCAGCCGAGTTTGAGCTTCATTTTGTCTGTGATTGGACTGCCAGGCGCTCCGAATGATCGCTGATCAGGCTATCTTGACCATTAAATCGGCTCTTATTAGATTATCACGAGCTCTACAGTATGTTTTTATCAGACTACGATGCGCTCCAAATGGTCTCTGATTAAACTCTGCTCTTGCAAAATGTCTGTTCAGATGTTCAGAAATATTGCATCAATGGGTTAATCTTTCAGTTTCCTTATAGTACAATCACTTCACAAATACTAATTTTTTTTGGGTCATGTTGTCTGCGAGTTCAGTTGAGTTGGGGCTTCATTTGACCTTAATTGAATTGGAACAAGTTTAGTTGTATTAGAATAGCCAAAGTTTGCAGAGAACAGCGCTATCATAGAGCAAATATTTCAATAACTTTAAATAAAATGTATATCACAAAAATTGACCTTTTTAGCCAAAATTTTATGCCGAATTGTTAATGATGATGATGTGTACAAGATTGATATCGCCACATTTGGACCGGTATATCAACAAGTGAAAGGTATGTCAATAGCTGTAAAATCCTTATTTTCGTTTGAAATGTATACTTCAAAAGTCTTAAGACAACTTTTTGTTTTACTTTGCTTTTTCTCTATAAGCTGTTTTTAAAGGAATAGTTACTCCTTATAGCAAAAATTTGCAATTTCAGAGTCTCTTGATGCTGATTGATTTTCAAAATGAGCCAATTCGACAGATTTTTGTGCAGGGCCAGAGTAAAAGCGAAAGAAACAACTCAAGATGGAAGCGAAATGTTTGAATTACGGAATCAACGGGTCCAAATTGAAAGCCGTTAAATATGACGAACGGTTGTTTTTATCAATCCCGGGCCATCAAAAATACAGTTTGCGAGAGCAATAGATCAGATTTTCCGGCAGAGGAAATTAAGCACATAAGAAAACTGAAAATCAGATTTGAGTTTTTTTTGTTCGGCTGGAGGACCCTGTTGCTAGAGAAGGTGAACGTTTTTTGGTGGTGGTGACCGTTTGGTAGCACCTGGAGTACCTCAATGATACTTAAATGCTCACATTCTGTTACTTATTTACGTTCGTCGATAGCCTCAACTGAGTGCCCCGACCTCACAGTTGGCAGACAACTTTGCCCTGTACTACGGGATTGTGACGAACTGAAACAATTAGAAAAAACTTCAATTATCATTGAATAGTCTTGTTGTACTCGATTACTATTGTATTAGTCAATCGAGTCGCGAATGCTTATCAATCACTAAGCTAGGGCAATTGCGCCGCGTTTGCTAATTATCTTTAGGCCATTTGAATCCTCAACTCCTGAATCGGTTATTCAATTGAGCAGGCGTATTTGAAAAGCGATTTGCTAAAGTTCAATTGGAACTTAATTATAGCGATGCTTATTGGAGAATGACAATTGAAATTACTAAATTGAAATTAAAAAGGAAATGACTTTAATTCACAAGTTAATCACGAAACAGGAAAGACTTAACAAAATGTTTACAGTTTGAACAGCCAGTTTCCTGTATAATGTATGAACAGACATTAAAGTGGGTTAAAAGCATGATGAAATAAAATTAGCTAACTAAACTAAAGCACCTGCCCTTCAAATGGAAGACATGAGCTAAACACGGTGATGGATATTCTGAGGATAAAATTCATCTCGTATCACATATCTCCCTTTTGGAGAAAAATTAGTAGATATAATCAAAAAATTAATACTTTTTCACCGGTTATCTACATAAGAGAATACTAAATAATAAATGAAACATAGAGTTCAAATAGTTTTTGAGTTTTTATCTGAGTCAGATTGTTCTTGAGTTTCAGCTTCTAAAACCGTCATATCTCTCGGTAGGTTCGGGTTGGGGTCAGTAGTCAACCTCTCATTGGGGTTCCGTGGAGACACTTCCCCAAAAAATGTTGTGTCCGATACGGGAATATCAGCCGAACATCCCTCCGTATTCTGTATTTTCTCAACAATTGATGTGTAGACTTTTTCTGTTTCTTTAAAGTCCTCTTGCTTATCCGCACTGATGACGTATCCGAGACCGAAGTACCACTCACCGTCATTTGTCTTTTTCCTTTACGTTCCTTACGCAATATCGGTGTTGGCTGTTGTGGTGAAACCACTTGTGACGGGGATGATCCAGCTGTACTGGGATTTTTCTGCGGCGCTGCAAGTGGCACAGGTGGACTAAAGTGAAGGATTTGTGTTAAATCCGGTCGGTTTGTAAAGGCATCATCATGCTTTGGGTTTCGTTTTGGAAACCTCATTTTTAGTGCTCGTGCCACTTTACTCGTCGTTGAAATGCAAGATCTACCCGATGAGATAACACTGACATCGTCATCTGGTCTTTTGTTTCGCTTAATTTTCTTTCTTCCTAAGTTTTTTAGGATAAGATCTCTCCATTGGTTTGTACTTTTTTGTTCGAGCGTTTTCTCGGAAATTTTTTTGGGTCTACGTTCAATATATTGTTCCAACTCCGTATCTCGCTCATTTTTCGTTCCAATTTTCGCAATATCAGAGTTTCACAAGCACTTTTTGTCGATTTGGTTTTTTGATTAAGCTTTTAGTTGAATTTATCTTCCCAAATGTACTGCCAGGAGCGAGAACTTAATACAAACCATCTAACTTCTTTCTCTGACATTGGCTTTCTTGGATTTTGCGCGCAATTTTCACTTGAACACTACGTTCGCTACACGGAATTGATTGTGCTAGCCCTTCCGACCATTTGAGCCGCGATTTGCCATCCTTCATTTTTTCTTGCTCTTTTTGTGCTCGATTGCTCGCTGCACAAATTACTTTTTCGATTACAGTATCGGAACATAAGGCCGTGTCTGCCCACTGCTCTTCTGTCAGATAGGATCCGCCAGGAATATTATCTTCATCTAAATAATTTTGAGTTTTTTTAATTATAATTTAAATTTTTACTATTTGATTTAGTGGTGATGTTTGAAATTGATGTATTGTTTTTTCTACAAAAATGTGCCACGAATGGTGTAGTGTCTATTGTTTTTTTAATCTTCTTAATCGTTGTACAATTGCATGTAGTGATTGTTCTAAGTCAAATTTTTTATTTAATTGTGTTTTCATACATGATAATTGTCGTTTAATTGTTTGAATAAGACGTTCTACTAGTCCTATTGCCCTATGGTTATTTGCGATTGCATTTACAGGTGTAATATCATTTTCTGTACAGAATATTTCTATTTTTTTCCCATAAAACATCTAGCTTGGTCTAATCTTATATTTTGGTAACCCCGTGAATATATATGTAGTTATTTAGAAATTTAATTACATTTGTGCCAGAAGCATTATTTATTATTTCGGCTGTAGTTTATTTTTAATATCTATCTACGCTTGTAAAAAAATGCTGCTCTATGCCTTTTTTGTTAATTTTTGGCCCACCAAAATCTATTTGGATTTGTCTTTTGGTTCAATACACTTTGGTTAAGGTGTCCATTTGCAGTGCGGAATCACCGATTTTAAGTTCTTACCGATTCTGTGCAGGCTTTGCACTCACTGGCTTTTGCCAGTATATCCCGATGGATATATGGCCACCAAACATTTTGTGCTAGCGACAGCATAGCAAAGCTCCCTGCGTGCATTGAGTGGATATCTTCTTATACTGCGTCCTTGATTGCCTTCGGTTTTGCAATTCGTTTATACAGACAAATGCACCTATGTTTTTCACTAAGGTCCCGCCAGTAGGAAAAGATGTATGGGCTGATTTTTTTTAATCTGTCCGGGTCATCTCTGAGCACACAGTTGCGGACTTCTTTCGAATTTTCTTCTTTCCTGATAAGTATTGCTAGTAGTTTTTTCTAAAAAAAAACATTATTGAGGGTATCGATGAAACGCAAGTCCTCCGCTGCATCGAGTAGACTAGCAGAAGGAGTTGTTTCCTTGTTGGGAGAAGTATTTATTGCCGGCGTTGAGGGTGTTGTGTTTGAGAAAGTGACTCGGGCCCTCGTCGGGGTAGCTTTGTTTGTCCTTGTTCGTGGCATTTTAGTGATCAAGTTGACGGAGTTGTTCAGATTGGAAATTATTCTGAATGAGTTTTGGCCAAAAGCGAGCTCTGTTTCTGTGGGCTGTATTTATACTCGGGAATTTTTACATTCGCGCTTAATTTGACATATTTGTGTTGATTACTTGATTTAATACCAATTTTGGGCTCTATTCGGTATACTTGTTCAAATTGTTCACATTCTTTTTTGTCTGACTTTTGCAGTGCTTTTGGAATAAATTTGGTTATGGAATGTGAATTATTTGCTGTAAGATTATTTGGTACAAATTGTGAGTTTGCAATTTTAGATGGCATTTGCGATGCGAATAGTGTAATTAAATACGGATTAACTGTTGAATTTAAAAGTGTTAATTGCGGCGCGAATGGTAATAACTTTCTACAATGTAGTGATTGTGACGCAACTGGTTTAGTAATAAATTGCGAATTATCATTTAATGATGTAGGCAATTCTGCTGCGATTAACTGATTTGAATGATAAGAGGGTAAATGTAACTTTAATATGCTATTAAGTTTTTGTATAGTGTTTTGTTTATTTCGAATTAGATGTTCCATTAAATCACGAATTTTAGATAATGTTGCTACTACGAAATCTTCGTCATATGTGGAAACTTTTCTAGCTTTTGCGAATGGGTTTATGGATATGTAATCCACCAGGCCCATTTTTGCTTCCGGCATGTGTTCAATTGTAAAATTGTATGGAACTAATTGGTCAATCCATCTAGAGAGTCGACTATTGTAAGATTTATTTGATCTGTGTTCTTTTAATATGGATAGTAGTGCACGATTATCTGTTATAACAGTAAATTTTTTTCCATACAGATAATATTTGATATAGTCAATGGACCAAACTGTCCCCAATAATTCTAGTTCATTAACACTGTAACGTTCTTCTGTTGAATTTAGAAATCGCGACGCGAATGCCATTGGTTTCCAACCTTCAGGTGTGTTTTGTTCAAGTGCTGCTCCCAACCAGGCAGGAACGTGAAGTGTCACATTTAACTCTGACGTCTAATTTTGGATTGTAGTGACTATTCTCCGTACTGGCAGCAATTTTCTCCTTTATTAAGTTAAAATGTTTATTATGTTCTTCCGTCCAAATGAATTGTTCAGAATTGGTCTAAGTGGATGACATAGTTGTGCTAGGTGTGGTATGAATTTGCCAATGTAATGTACTGACCCGAAAAAGGATTGTAAACGTTTTAGTGTTTATGGTGGCGGTATTGCTAGAACTGCTGCAGTTTTATTTTCAAGTGATGATATGCCAATTTGGTTAAATTTGTCCCCAACCATTCAATTTCTTTTTTGCAAAATGACATTTTTGGAGATTAATTCTCAAGTTGTCTTTATCTAACTTTTTTAGACACTATGTAACATATGCTAAATGGTCGGTTTCAGGACCTGTGCTCACAATTATTATGTCATTTAAGAAACAATAGGTGATTTGTAGGCCTATTAGTGTATAGTCCATTGCTTTTTGAAATTCTGCCGGCATGTCAGTCAGACCGTAGAATCCTGTTTTAAAACTATAATTGCCAGTAGATTCTCCACATATAATATTAAAATTACGGTGTTTCGTAATTTCTTTGTGTAATTGTAATTGACTATAGGCATATTTGAAATCTAATGGGGTAAAATATGCTTGTTGACCGTTTTGGGTGTTTGTGAGGTGTTGTGAGATTGTTTCTATTAACATGTCAATGTTAGGCAGTTGGTATTTATTTTTGTGTATGGCTTTTTTAATACTTTAGAGACTAATGCTAATTTGATAGATTGATCTTTCGTTACTCTAATCACAATTGGAGATATGAAATGTTCGTCTGAGCAACTAAATAATTTTTCGATATGGCTTTCATTCTGTAGACTTTCTAATTCCGCCGTAACCCTAGGTTGTAGATTAATGGGAACGCGTCGGCCTTTTTGGTGCTTTGCTGTAAACTTTTGATGAAATTTTGATTTCGCTACATGTGTCTTTGATAGGCCAATTCTTGAAACTAAATTCTTCTGGTGACTGATCGCTTTGTCTTATTTTCGTTTAAACAACAAAAGGGCAATTCATCCCGTATGACAAGCCTCATTGACTATTTGATATATCGAAAATCAAAATTAAACCCCACAAAAACTCAGAGAATACATGTTCTTGAAAATCCCTTCATAGAAAGAATCATTGCGCAAGCTTAAGAGAAAAGGAGAACCTAAAGGCACGAAACAATAGCTATTTATCAGGGTTTCACTCGCACCCTTCATCTAAAGTGAATGGATGACAGTAATAATGTAATGATGAAAGCAAAGTGCAGGCTCTGTTATTGTACCCCCTCTGTTTTTGTACTCCAATGCATATTGGAGGAAGCAAATCCGTAAAAAAATGGCAATGACCACTGGACAACTGCCAAACTACCTCTGACCAACTTTTCTATTAGAAAAAATTAATTGACAGCTCAAAGAAAAGAATGGTGAGCAAATATGCGGTTTGAGCCCAATTGCATCGTTAACTTCAATGTCAATAATCTTAATTCCCAAAACAGTTGAAGTCAAATAGTCGGGTCGCGAACGAAGAAACTCAAGGTAGAACCTGAGAGCACAATTGCGAAGAATAATAAACGAAATTTGTAATTACTATTACGGTTTGGTTCCCACACCAATCAAACCTCTTTATTCATTTATTCTTTTTTCTTTAAATCTAGACCTTAACAATTTCCTCAACAATTTAATCAGCAAATCTTTGCAGTGTTTTATCAATGTGAAACGATACGGATGTTAACAGGATTAACAGGGAGAAGATGAAGTCAATAATTTTAGAAGACTGCAGATCATTCCCGGGCCCTCAATAGCTAAGAAAAGATGCTTTTCTGCTCATCAGCTGCAACTATATGGCCTGCCACTAGCTTAGTAAATCCGGGGGCATAAACAACTCACACTGAATTCTTCAGCTCAGCTAGCCGCTCACTTTGTGAAATAGGGACTGTGCTGATTAAGAGACACAAGCTACCGGAAGCAAACTATCAACATTAATCCGACGTAATTATGAAAAAAATTGCCACTCCCTATTTCTCAATGCTCCACTGACTTAAGGAAAAAAAAGTAAGCATTTTGTTTTGTGCAAAGCAAGGTTGGGTTCAGTGGTTTTATGGTGCAGTTCAGCGTAGTACTTTTATTGCTTTGTTTGTCGTTTTTTATTTCTACTTTATTTTTACTTTTTTTGAAACTGAAGGCAACATTTGGGTGAATTTTTTAACGTCATTTTTTTCAAAAAAAATATAATACAAATTGCGGCAACAAAGCTTCATTTAACCTTTAAATGACCGGACAATTTTGTCACTACTCATATTTCATGGAACAGAATGCGCACCGAGTTCGAATGAGGAGCTCAACATTTTCCGCAATCTATATTAAATCCTTAGACAATGCATGAATGAAAAGTAGACCGGCTTATCGATGCTCACCTTGCTCAGAACTGATTACTGATTAGTATTTTGATGTGCAACGAATTTAAGCTTAGTAATACGAATTGATGAAAAAAAAATTATCCAGCTTCAGATAACTTGGTACAGTGCGCTACCGCAGCTCAGCACCTGCGTAATGTGACTTGAGCATCACAGGCGATTATCCACTTCTCATTTTTGTTTTTTAAAGATTTTTTTTCTAAATGACAGAGCATGCTAACCATAAGGAATCAAAATATGTATGACTTAATCATTCTAGGAGGCTAGCCAAGACTTCAAATCGCTTTTTCTTGTAGACGGCAAGTGGATTCAGCAAGTCCTCCCTGGTACTTGAAATGACTGAGTACGCGTGAAACGATTGAGGCATGTTAACAAAGTGAGATCAAAAAGAATTCTTTTAGTCACTTTCTTGAAAACTCAATCCTAATGTGCATTAAACTTCTTGCACTTAAGGGTCAAAAATAATTTGCTTACAAATGGCTCTTAAAAATTGATTTTTTCTGTAAAATAGTCTAGGATTGTTCAATTGAATTGGATCAAGTTGTGAGAACATTTGATTTCAGTTGAGTGTTAACGAGTTTAATTGCTTCACAAAAAACCCAAATTTTGAACCCCTGTTCTCTTGGACCCTTGTTGCTATATCCCTGAGCTCCAAAGTGTCTCCAATCAGACTGAATTGAGTTCGAGTCTGCTTCTGGTTGGACTACCCTGCGTTTTTGAGGTCTGCAGGACCCTTCCGAGCTAAGAAGGAGCTGGTATGTACTCGAGTGAATCTTATGAGGTGTCAATTCAATCTGCAACCTGAGCTTTGTACGCTAGAGGGATTTGAACAACAATACAAATTGGATGCCTGATTTATGATTTTTTATTCCTAGCTTTTGAAAATATTCTGTACGTTGAGATTCAAAAGTAGGCAACTTTAACTGGATTTCAAAATTAAGCAATTATTATGCACATATGCCTGACGACGAATAATCATTATTTGTTTTACAGAGCTTAATTTAAACTGATATTTGCTACAGAAGATTTGATCCATTCATAATCAAGAAAACCACGCCAAATTTTAATTTTGACTCTGACAAACAGAACTCAAAAGGGCGTTTCGTTTTTTCGTTATCCCCGTCGTTTAATGAGTTCTAACACCTTGTTCTTTGATATATTATCCTTTCCAGTGGATTTTATTCACGAAAAAAAGTTTGTAAAAAACAATACACGTTAGGGATTGATAACAAACGAACTTCGAATTTGTATAACAACTGCTGCTTTTTTTCCGTTTGACAGTAACAATTAGAAAATTAATATTAGTTTCAGATGCAACTGCTGAAAGTAGATAGTGGTTCCATTGAAGTTGAGAGCTGTACGTTTTCTAAAAGATTAACATTTTTAAGACTTGCAGAGCATTTATAGAAATATCAGCGGCAAAGATTAATACGTGTTTCATTTGGAATTCTGTATTATTAAAATTTAGATTTTAACTTTTTTGCTGCTATTCGAACGTTAACTTCTTGCTATTTGATCGAAGTTTTTTCATTATCAGATTTTGAGTCATTTGGTTTTCTGGTGATTGACCTTCCCAGGTTGAGGTCCTCGTTCAAAATGATCTATGAAAATACCCATCCAGACCATTTTTGCCTATGAAAATACCCAGGCAGACCAAAAATGCCTATGATCCAGACTTTGCCTCGTTCAAAACTTTGGTGCGTCCATGTGCTCGTTCAAAAACTCTTATGAAAAGACCCGTACAGACCAAAATGTGTTATGATACAGACTTTGGCTCGTTCGATTTTTGAAAAGAGTCAGAAAGACCGAAAAAGCTTATGATCCGGACTTCGGCTCGTTCTATTTATGAAAAGAGTCAGAAAGAGCGAAAAAGTTTATTATCCAGACTTTGGGTCGTTCAATTTATAGTAAGAGTAGTAGTAGTAGTAGTAGTAGTAGTAGTAGTAGTAGTAGTAGTAGTAGTAGTAGTAGTAGTAGTAGTAGTAGTAGTTGTAGTAGTAGTAGTAGTAGCCAAACTTGAATATGGACCAAAATTCACCCATATTCAAGTTTGGCCCCGTTTTTCCCTTTACCCATATTTTTGTGACCAAATTCAAGCTGTGAACCCGTACCCAGATTAGAGTTGAACTTGACCATATTCAAGTTCCAATTTGAGGACCATATTATAGTTTGGCCGGACACCCATTTTCATTTGAATTCAACTGACTAGAAAAACAAAAACTTGAATATGGTCAAAGAGTGCCATGTACCCCATATTATTACCAAAAACCTCAAAACGGCAGTGACAGAGCAAAAATTGCTTGCAGGAATAAAAAAAATGAAAAAACGCTTTAATAATCAAGAAAATTGATAAAAACCTGTTAAGCTGAGGTCTCAGATGGAAACCATCGGTGGTCAGAGCATTCCACACCGATACAACCGACGATAAGACTCGAATTCTCTGGAGTTTACTCAACTGCGTCCAAATACATTTCCTTAGCTTGAACTGCGCTCTAAATGACTTCTGATTCGACCCACAAGCGCTCACAATCATTCCTAATCAGCCGAGTTTGAGCTTCATTTTGTCTGTGATTGGACTGCCATGCGCTCCGAATGATCGCTGATCAGGCTATCTTGACCATTAAATCGGCTCTTATTAGATTATCACGAGCTCTACAGTATGTTTTTATCAGACTACGATGCGCTCCAAATGGTCTCTGATTAAACTCTGCTCTTGCAAAATGTCTGTTCAGATGTTCAGAAATATTGCATCAATGGTTTAATCTTTCAGTTTCCTTATAGTACAATCACTTCACAAAATTTAATTTTTTTTGGGTCATGTTGTCTGCGAGTCCAGTTGAGTTGGGGCTTCATTTGACCTTAATTGAATTGGAACAAGTTTAGTTGTTTTAGAATAGCCAAAGTTTGCAGAGAACAGCGCTATCATAGAGCAAATATTTCAATAACTTTAAATAAAATGTATATCACAAATATTGACCTTTTTAGCCAAAATTTTATGCCGAATTGTTAATGATGATGATGTGTACAAGATTGATATCGCCACATTTGGACCGGTATATCAACAAGTGAAAGGTATGTCAATAGCTGTAAAATCCTTATTTTCGTTTGAAATGTATACTTCAAAAGTCTTAAGACAACTTTTTGTTTTATTTTGCTTTTTCTCTATAAGCTGTTTTTAAAGGAATAGTTACTCCTTATAGCAAAAATTTGCAATTTCAGAGTCCCCTGATGCTGATTGATTTTTAAAATGAGCCAATTCGACAGATTTTTGTGCAGGGCCAGAGTAAAAGCGAAAGAAACAACTCAAGATGGAAGCGAAATGTTTGAATTACGGAATCAGAGAAAGGAGTTTCAAGAACGGGTCCAAATTGAAAGCCGTTAAATATGACGAACGGTTGTTTTTATCAATCCCGGGCCGTCAAAAATACAGTTTGCGAGAGCAATTAGATCAGATTTTCCGGCAGAGGAAATTAAGCACATAAGAAAACTGAAAATCAGATTTGAGTTTTTTTTGTTCGGCTGGAGGACCCTGTTGCTAGAGAAGGTGAACTTTTTTGGTGGTGGTGACCGTTTGGTAGCACCTGGAGTACCTCAATGATACTTAAATGCTCACATTCTGTTACTTATTTACGTTAGTCGATAGCCTCAACTGAGTGCCCCGACCTCACAGTTGGCAGACAACTTTGCCCTGTACTACGGATTGTGACGAACTGAAACAATTAGAAAAAACTTCAATTATCATTGAATAGTCTTGTTGTACTCGATTACTATTGTATTAGTCAATCGAGTCGCGAATGCTTATCAATCACTAAGCTAGGGCATTTGCGCCGCGTTCGCCAATTATCTTTAGGCCATTTGAATCCTCAACTCTTGAATCGGTTATTCAATTGAGCAGGCGTATTTGAAAAGCGATTTGCTAAAGTTCAATTGGACATTAATTATAGCGATGCTTATTGGAGAATGACAATTGAAATTACTAAATTGAAATTAAAAAGGAAATGACTTTAATTCACAAGTTAATCACGAAACAGGAAAGACTTAACAAAATGTTTACAGTTTGAACAGCCAGTTTCCTGTCTAATGTATGAACAGACATTAAAGTGGGTTAAAAGCATGATGAAATAAAATTAGCTAACTAAATTAAAGCACCTGCCCTTCAAATGGAAGACATGAACTAAGCACGGAGATGGATATTCTGAGGATAAAATTCATCCCGTATCACATATCCCCCTTTTGGAGAAAAATTAGTAGATATAATCAAAAAATTAATACTTTTTCACCGGTTATCTACATAAGAGAATACTAAATAATAAATGAAACATAGAGTTCAAATAGTTTTTGAGTTTTTATCTGAGTCAGATTGTTCTTGAGTTTCAGCTGCTAAAACCGTCATATCTCTCGGTAGGTTCGCGTTGGGGTCAGTAGTCAACCTCTCATTGGGGTTCCGTGGCGACACTTCCCCAAAAAATGTTGTGTCCGATACGGGAATATCAGCCGAACATCCCTCTGTATTCTGTATTTTTTCAACAATTGATGTTGTAGACTTTTTCTGTTTCTTTAAAGTCCTCTTGCTTGTCCTCACTGATGACGTATCCGAGACCAATGTACCGCTCACCGTCATTTGTCTTTTTCCTTTTCGTTCCTTACGCAATATTGGTGTTGGCTGTTGTGGTGAAACCACTTGTGACGCGGATGGTCCAGCTGTACTGGGATTTTTCTACGGCGCTGCAAGTGGCACAGGTGTACTAAAGTGAAGGATTTGTGTTAAATCCGGTCGGTTTGTAAAGGCATCATCATGCTTTGGGTTTCGTTTTGGAATCCTCATTTTTAGTGCTCGTGTCACTTTACTCGTCGTTGAAATGCAAGATCTACCCGATGAGATAACACTGACATCGTCAGCTGGTCTTTTGTTTCGCTTAATTTTCTTACTTCCTAAGTTTTTTAGGATAAGATCTCCCCATTGTTTTGTTCTTTTTTGTTCGAGCGTTTTCTCGGAAAGTTTTTTGGGTCTACGTTCAATATATTGTCCCAACTCCGAATCTCGCTCATTTTTCGTTCCAATTTTCGCAATATCAGAGTTTCAAAAGCACTTTTTGTCGATTTGGTTTTTTGATGAAGCTTTTAGTTGGATTTATCTTCCCAAATGTACTGCCAGGAGCGAGAACTTGATACAAACCATCTAACCTCTTTCTCTGACATTAGCTTTCATGGATTTTGCGCGCAATTTTCACTTGAACACTACGTTCGCTACACGGAATTGGTTGTGCTAGCCCTTCCGACCATTTGAGCCGCGATTTGCCATCCTTCATTTTTTCTTGCTCTTTTTGTGCTCGATTGTTCGCTGCACAAATTACTTTTTCGATTACAGTATCGGAACATAAGGCCGTGTCTGCCCACTGCTCTTCTGTCAGATAGGATCCGCCAGGAATATTATCTTCATCTAAATAATTTTGAGTTTTTTTAATTATAATTTAAATTTTTACTATTCGATTTAGTGGTGATGTTTGAAATTGATGTACTGTATTTTATACAAAAATTTGCCACGAATGGTGTAGTGTCTTTTGTTTTTTTAATCTTCTTAATCGTTGTACAATTGCATGTAGTGATTGTTCTAAGTCAAATTTTTTATTTAATTGTGTTTTCATACATGATAGTTGTCGTTTAATTGTTTGAATAAGACGTTCTACTAGTCCTATTGCCCTATGGTTATTTGCGATTGCATTTAAAGGTGTAATATTATTTTCTGTACAGAATGTTTCTATTTTTTTCCCATAAAACATCTAGCTTGGTCTAATCTTATAGTTCTGGTAACCCCGTGAATATATATGTAGTTATTTAGAAATTTAATTACATTTGTGCCAGAAGCATTATTTATTATTTCGGCTGTAGGTTATTTTTAGTATCTATCTACGCTTGTATAAAAAATGCTGCTCTATGCCTTTTTTGTTAATTTTTGGCCCACCAAAATCTATTTGGATTTGTCATTTGGTTCAATACATTTTGGTTAAGGTGTCCATTTGCAGTGCGGAATCACCGATTTTAAGTTCTTATCGATTCCGTGCAGGCTTTGCACTCACTGGCTTTTGCCAGTATATCCCGATGGATATATGGCCACCAAACATTTTGTGCTAGCGACAGCATAGCAAAGCTCCCTGCGTGCATTGAGTGGATATCTTCTTATACTGCGTCCTTGATTGCCTTCGGTTTTGCAATTCGTTTATACAGACAAAAGCACCTATGTTTTTCACTAAGGTCCCGCCAGTAGGAAAAGATGTATGGGCTGATTTTTTTTTAATCTGTCCGGGTCATCTCTGAGCACACAGTTGCGGACTTCTTTCAAATTTGCATCTTCCAAGTATTGCTAGTAGTTTTTTCTAAAAAAAAATTTATTGAGGGTATCGATGAAACGCAAGTCCTCCGCTGCATCGAGTAGACTACCAGAAGGAGTTGTTTCCTTGTTGGAAGAAGTATTTATTGCCGGCGTTGAGGGTGTGGTGTTTGAGAAAGTGACTCGGGCCCTCGTCGGGGTAGCTTTATTTGTCTTTGTTCGTGGCATTTTAGTGATCAAGTTGACGGAGTTGTTCAGGTTGGAATTTATTCTGAGTGAGTTTTGGCCAAAAGCGAGTTCTGTTTCTGTGGGCTGTATTTATACTCGGGAATTTTTACATTCGCGCTTAATTTGACATATTTGTGTTGATTACTTGATTTAATACCAATTTTGGGCTCTATTGGGTATACTTGTTCAAATTGTTCACATTCTTTTTTGTCTGACATTTGCAGTGCTTTTGGAATAAATTTGTTTATGGAATGTGAATTATTTGCTGTAAGATTATTTGGTACAAATTGTGAGTTTGCAATTTTAGATGTCATTTGCGATGCGAATAGTGTAATTAAATACGGATTAACTGTTGAATTTGAAAGTGTTAATTGCGGCGCGAATGGTAATAACTTTCTACAATGTAGTGATTGTGACGCAACTGGTTTAGTATTAAATTGCGAATTATCATTTAATGATGTAGGCAATTCTGGTGCAATTAACTGATTTGAATGATAAGAGGGTAAATGTAACTTTAATATGCTATTAAGTTTTTGTATAGTGTTTTGTTTATTTCGAATTAGATGTTCCATTGAATCACAAATTTTAGATAATGTTGCTACTACGAAATGTTCGTCATATGTGGAAACTTTTCTAGCTCTTGCGAATGGGTTTATGGATATGTAATCCACCAGGCCCATTTTTGCTTCCGGCATGTGTTCAATTGTAAAATTGTATGGAAGTAATTGGTCAATCCATCTAGAGAGTCGACTATTGTAAGATTTATTTGATCTGTGTTCTTTTAATATGGATAGTAGTGCACGATTATCTGTTATAACAGTAAAGATTTTTCCATACAGATAATATTTGATATAGTCAATGGACCAAACTATCCCCAATAATTCTAGTTCATTAACACTGTAACGTTCTTCTGTTGAATTTACAAATCGCGACGCGAATGCCATTGGTTTCCAACCTTCAGGTATGTTTTGTTCAAGTGCTGCCCCCAACCAGGCAGGAACGTGAAGTGTCACATTTAACTCTGACGTCTAATTTTGGATTGTAGTGACTATTCTCCGTACTGGCAGCAATTTTCTCCTTTATTAAGTTAAAATGTTTATTATGTTCTTCCGTCCAAATGAATTGTTCAGAATTGGTCTAAGTGGATGACATAGTTGTGCTAGGTGTGGTATGAATTTGCCAATGTAATGTACTGACCCGAAAAAGGATTGTAAACGTTTTAGTGTTTATGGTGGCGGTATTGCTAGAACTGCTGCAGTTTAATTTTCAAGTGATGATATGCCAACTTGGGTAAATTTGTCCCCCAGCCATATAATTTCTTTTTTGCAAAATGACATTTTTGGAGATTAATTCTCAAGTTGTCTTTATCTAACTTTTTTAGACACTATGTAACATATGCTAAATGGTCGGTTTCAGGACCTGTGCTAACAATTATTATGTCATTTAAGAAACAATAGGTGATTTGTAGGCCTATTAGTGTATAGTCCATTGCTTTTTGAAATTCTGTCGGCAAGTCAGTCAGACCGTAGAATCCTGTTTTAAAACTATAAGTGCCAGTAGATTCTCCACATATAATATTAAAATTACGGTGTTTCGTAATTTCTTTGTGTAATTGTAATTGCCTATAGGCATATTTGAAATCTAATGGGGTAAAATATGCTTGTTGACCGTTTTGGGTGTTTGGGAGGTGTTGTGAGATTGTTTCTATTAACTTGTCAATGTTAGGCAGTTGGTATTTATTTTTGTGTATGGTTTTTTTAATACTTTAGAGACTAATGCTAATTTGATAGATTGATCTTTCGTTACTGTAATCACAATTGGAGATATGAAATGTTCGTCTGAGCAACTAGATATTTTTTCGATATGGCTTTCATTCTGTAGACTTTCTAATTCCGCCGTAACCATAGGTTGTAGATTAATGGGAACGCGTCGGCCTTTTTGGTGCTTTGCTGTAAACTTTAGATGAAATTTTGATTTCGCTACATTTGTCTTTGATAGGCCAATTCTTGAAACTAAATTCTTCTGGTGACTGATCGCTTTGTCTTCTTTTCGTTTAAACAACAAAAGGGCAATTCATCCCGTATGACAAGCCTCATTGACTATTTGATATATCGAAAATCAAAATTAAACCCCACAAAAACTCAGAGAATACATGTTCTTGAAAATCCCTTCATAGAAAGAATCATTGCGCAAGCTTAAGAGAAAAGGAGAACCTAAAGGCGCGAAACAATAGCTATTTATCAGGGTTTCACTCGCACCCTTCATCTAAAGTGAATGGGTGACAGTAATAATGTAATGATGAAAGCAAAGTGCAGGCTCTGTTATTGTACCCCCTCTGTTTTTGTACTCCAATGCCTATTGGAGGAAGCAAATCCGTAAAAAAATGGCAATGACCACTGGACAACTGCCAAATAAACTCTGAAGGAACGTGACGTGTCACATTTAACTCTGACGTCTAATTTTGGATTGTAGTGACTATTCTCCGTACTGGCAGCAATTTTCTCCTTTATTAAGTTAAAATGTTTATTAAGTTCTTTCGTCCAAATGAATTGTTCAGAATTGGTCTAAGTGGATGACATAGTTGTGCTAGGTGTGGTATGAATTTGCCAATGTAATGTACTGACCCGAAAAACGATTGTAAACGTTTTAGTGTTTATGGTGGCGGTATTGCTAGAACTGCTGCAGCTTTATTTTCAAGTGATGATATGCCAATTTGGGTAAGTTTGTCCCCCAACCATATAATTTCTTTTTTGCAAAATTACATTTTTGGAGATTAATTCTCAAGTTGTCTTTATCTAACTTTATAGACACTATGTAACATATGCTAAATGTTCTTGAAAATCCCTTCATAGAAAGAATCATTGCGCAAGCTTAAGAGAAAAGGAGAACCTAAAGGCACGAAACAATAGCTATTTATCAGGGTTTCACTCTCACCCTTCATCTAAAGTGAATGGATGACAGTAATAATGTACTGATGAAAGCAAAGTGCAGGCTCTGTTATTGTACCCCCTCTGTTTTTGTACTCCAATGCCTATTGGAGGAAGCAAATCCGTAAAAAAATGGCAATGACCACTGGACAACTGCCAAACTACCTCTGACCAACTTTTCTATTAGAAAAAATTAATTGACAGCTCAAAGAAAAGAATGGTGAGCAAATATGCGGATTGAGCCCAATTGCATCGTTAACTTCAATGTCAATAATCTTGTTTCCCAAAACAGTTGAAGTCAAATAGTCGGGTCGCGAACGAAGAAACTCAAGGTAGAACCTGAGAGCACAATTGCGAAGAATAATAAACGAAAGAACGTTGTAATTACTATTACGGTTTGGTTCCCACACCAATCAAACCTCTTTATTCATTTATTCTTTTTTCTTTAAATCTAGACCTTAACAATTTCCTCAACAATTTAATCAGCAAATCTTTGCAGTGTTTTATCAATGTGAAACGATACGGATGTTAACAGGATTAACAGGGAGAAGATGAAGTCAATAATTTTAGGACTGCAGATCATTCCCGGGCCCTCAATAGCTAAGAAAAGATGCTTTTCTGCTCGACAGAAAAGCTGCAAGTGTATGGCCTGCCACTAGCTTAGTAAATCCGGAGGCATAAACAACTCAAAATGAATTCTTCAGCTCAGCTGGCCGCTCACTTTGTGAAATAGGGACTGTGCTGATTAATAGACACAAGCTAACGGAAGCAAACTATCAACATTAATCCGACGTAATTATGACGAAAATTTGCGGAAATTGCCCCTCCCTCTTTCTCAATGCTCCACTGACTTAAGGAAAAGAAAAATACGCATTTTGTTTTGTGCAAAGCAAGGTTGGGTTCAGTGGTTTTATGGTGAAGTTCAGCGTAGCACTTTTATCGCTTTGTTTGTCGTTTTTTATTTATATTTTATTTTTACTTTTTTGAAACTGAAGGCAACATTTGGGATTAGTATTTTGATGTGCAACGAATTTAAGCTCAGTAATACGAATTGATGAAAAAAAACTATCCAGCTTCAGATAACTTGGTACAGTGCGATACCGCAGCTCAGCACCTGCGCAATGTGACTTGAGCATCACCGGCGATTATCCACTTCTCATTTTTATTTTTAAATATTTTTTTTCTAAATGACAGAGCATACTAACCATAAGGAATCAAAATATGTATGACTTAATCCTTCTAGGAGGCTAGCCAAGAATTCAAATCGCTTTTTCTTTTAGACGGCAAGTGGATTCAGCAAGTCCTCCCTGGTACTTGAAATGACTGAGTACGCGTGAAGCGAGAGGCATGTTAACAAAGTGAGATTAAAAAGAATTCTTTTAGTCACTTTCTTAAGCTCAATCTTAATGTGCATTAAAACTTGATTTTTTTGTTTAAAATAGTCTAGAATTGTTCAGTTGAATTGGAACAAGCTGTGAGAACATTTGATTTCAGTTGAGTGTTAACGAGTTTAATTGCTTCACAAAAAACCCAAACTTTGAACCTCTGTTTTCTTGGATACCCTTGTTGCTATATCCTTGAGCTCCAAAATGTGTCTGATCAGACTCAAGTGCGCTCGAGTCTGCCTCTGATTGGACTACCCTGCGTTTTTGAGGTCTGCAGGACCCTTTCGCGCAAAGATATAGCTGGTTTGTACTCGAGTATATCTTATGAGGTGTCAATTCAATCTGCAACCTCTGCTTTGTACGATGGAGGGATTTGAACAGTAATACAAATTTGATGCCTGAGTTATGATTATTTAGTGCTAGATTTTGAAAATATGCTGCAAGTTGAAATTCAATATTAAGCACTTTTAACTGGATTCCAAAATTAATCAATCATTAACCACTTATCCATGGTGACGAATAACCGTTATTTGTTTTACAGAGCATAATTTAAACTGATACTTGCTATGCAGAAGATGTTATCCATTCATAATCAAGACAACCACGCCAAATTTTAATTTGACTCTGAAAAATAGAACTCAAAAGGACGTTTTGTTTTTTCTTAATCCTCATCGTTTAATGAGTTTTAACACACTTTTCTATGATAATTTATCCTTTCAAGTGAATTTATTTTATTCACGAACAAAAGTTTGTAAAAAACGATACACGTTAGGGATTGATAACAAACGAACTTCGATTTTGTATAACAACTGCGGCTTTTTTTCCGTTTGACAGTAACAATTAGAAAGTATATTAGTTTCAGATGCAACTGCTGAAAGTAGATAGTGGTTCCATTGAAGTAGAGAGCTGTACGTTTTCTAAAAGATTAACATTTTTAAGACTTGCATCGCATTTATAGAAATATCAGCGGCAATGATTAATACGTGTTTCATTTGGAATTCTTTAATATTAAAATTTAGATTTTAACTTTTGTGCTGTTTGAACGTTAACTTCTTGCTATTTGATCGAAGTTTTTTCATTATCAGATTTTGAGTCATTCGGTTTTCTGGTGATTGACCTATATATTCTGTATATGTTTAGATGGTTGTCTTTTGATGGTATATGGTAGATGGTATATCTATTTCTAAGTCTAAACTGATGAGGTGATGGTCTATTTTCAAAATTGTTTGCTAATGAGTAAAACTAGTTTTCTATGATGCGTTTCAAGGTAAACCGGCCACATATAAATACAGTATAACCTCAAACAAAAGTTGGTTTTGATGCCCCTTATCACATAGAAATTTGAACACACGCGCTTGGCCCAATTCAGCTGAACTAAAACTAACCTGAAAACTATCTCTTTCGTCTTACAGTCGTATTACTTAGTTATTCTGCAGGAGCAAACTCTTCAGAAGACAACAATCTAAACATCTTAGAGTACGCCCTACAACAGCAAGTACCAATTTATCCTCAATTGCGCATTGTCTATGCCTTTACGATGACTTCTGGATATCAGGACCTGCCAAAAAACTCAATCAGAGAAACATGGAGCGGAAAAGAAGTTGATTCCAGCTCAGATTTCCTCAGAATAGGGAACTGTTTCCTGTTTGAATAGGACGAATATCGAGTTAAATGGTCTTTGGGAAATGTGTACAATTATTGCATGGAAGCAATCTGGGATCTAGAAAAATTGGGAAATACCTAATATTATAATACCCGAAGAGAATATGATAGCTGAAATCAAATGATTGATAGTAATTGCAATTCTGACATCAGCATTAAAGCACAAAACGACTTTCAATTCTTTAATCTCGGTGCATGCTAAGATAAATTTTCAAGAAATAGATGATACTAGAACATAACCAGTTAAAGCAGTTATCATTAGTTTTTCAGAGGAAATCACGGGAAACTAATGGGGATTGAGGATAACTAAGAACTCATGGGTTAGAATCAAAAAGATCAAATTGGAGCCAGAATTAATCAAAATTATGTGGTCAGAGGCTGAGGGGTGCGCTTGAAATCGTCCTGATAAGACCGCCTGGACCGAAAATGCCTCTGATCAGACTCAAACACGCTCGACAGTTTCTGTTCGCTCGAAAATACCTGCGTTTCTGATCCGACCCACCTTCGCTCTTTGAAAGTAGATATAAGATTTTTGGACGCTAAAACTGACAATCTAGAGCATCCCACTGAAATTAAAGTTGATACAAATCAATAAAAAGCATAAATAGGGCATTACCAATCTTATGAACATTGAGAGTGCAACGCGAAGACCGAGATATGTACGAAGTTACAAGATATCTACATGGTTTTAAGAAACAAAATCTTGGCATGATAAACAAGAAAGATGAATCACAACCAGTCTGAGGTCACAGACCGAAAGTTTATATGGCAAGACCAAATGAACGCACAAGGAGCGGGGGTGTCGTGAGTTGAAAACTACACGGTCTAGAAACAGGAATGAACGCACGATAGTCTGGACATAGGCAATTTTGAACGCACGATAGTCTGTACATAAGTAACTTTGAACGCACGATTGTCTGGACATAGGCAACTTTGAACGCACGAAAGTTTGGGATGCGCACAAAAGTTTTTTGAATGAAAACAATAATGCGAAAAATTGATGAGACCATGTTTGAATAAGCACACTTACTAGAGTGCTCACTCAAATGGAAGCTTTCTATGAAGAATACCTCAACTCACTTGGGTTCAAAAGTTGCCAAAAGTTGAACGCAGAAAAAGTAGCACCTAACATTTTGCTTTGCTTTGTACAATTTCACGCCTAAAATTATAGACCATTGCTGAAGATGCAGAACAAAATCAAGCTTTAATGACTGGTTGACTGGCACCCCTTCGACCAATGTTTTCAATGAGCAATTTCAATTTTTTAAAAGTGTATCAATTGCTTCATCACAACCGTCACCCTAAAATATCTATACTTGAAGTGAATACATTACAAAAACTTTGTGTACAACGTATTGGTGAAAAACTGTCAAAAGGTCTTAACATAAACGCATGAAAGTCTGGACATAAGCACTTTTGAACGCACGAAGAATGCTCAAAAAATTTTGACCGCACGAATGTCTGGACACAGAGACTTTTGAACGCACGAAGAACGCACAAATATTTTTGAACGCACGAAAATCGGGACATAGGTAGGTTCCGTCTGGGGCGGTCTGGACATATCGACTTTCGGTCTGGGACCTCAACCTGGGTAACATGGCAAGCATACCAATTTGTAAACATTAAAAAAGAACGTTAACCACCGTTGAACAAGATTTAGCACAAAATCATAACTTTCTTGAAAGGAGACAAACAGTTCCCAATAAATTAATAGACGGGCACCCGGTTATGGAGAGATGGGAGACACCTTATATGGAGAAATTAGCCCAGACAGCCTGTAGAAACGGGGGCGTGGTTTTGGAAGTTGGGCTTGGAATGGCAATCAGTGCAGCCGCAATTCAGAAGTGCAACCCATCCAAGCATATAATCATCGAACTTAACCAACGGGTACTATTTTATGTTCTGAGTTGATAGCCTAGTTTGTTTTCTCAGTTATTGTGGTTTTCATGTTTTCTGTACGTTTAAACAATATTTCTAATTTTATTGAAAGCCTTACTTTTGGCTACAGTTGTAGGATATGCGGTCTAATCGAAGATCTGGTATATTGCATGTCATTTGATTTCGCTTTATCTGATAATTTTTTGCTAAAGTTTGCAAAATTTTGAACAAAGGCAGCTTTTGTAGCTCTGTGACGCTTGACATAAGATAATGCAAATTTTGTTCTACGTTCGACATTGTGTTTTCAGGTGATTGAAGAACAGAAAGCCTTCATTTCAAGTCATCCTTCGATTGAGATTCTGAGCGGTGATTGGAGGGATGTTTTGGACCAATTAGAAGATTCCTCTCTTGACGGTGTCTTGTACGATACGTATCCCATGAGCAAAGGTGGTCATCACAGGTCTACCATGATTCTGAAAATTTTGAAAGGAGTTTTGAAGTTTCAGCTCTAAGCGCCCGTTGAAAATGCTTAAATTGCTTGTAAAAGATGCTTAACCCACTGAATTTTTTAAAAAAAACAAAGTTGAGCTGTTTTTTGAGAATTTAATTGTGGCGTGCTTCTAGTTGGTGCCCCGATCTCTGGATAGTGCGCCCTATCAACCCCATCCTACTAAATGACCTGGCAAAACACTTTTTGCAGTTAGATAGCATCCAGTTTGCAATTGTTATAGGAATCGAGTAGCAAGAAAAACATGTATACGCTGACAACAAATGCGCTGATCTTCAGTTATTTCAAAAATGCGTTGATCATTTTGCAGTTGATCAAGAATTTGAACACTATGGAAAATGAGATCAAACTCCGACTTTTAGAAAAAATGACTGGATCAATTTATTTGATTTTCTCAGTCTAGTAGTTCTCCGAAAGTCAGAATTAACTTCGAAACATTTAATTTGCCTCAATGTAAATTTGCCTAAACACAATTGCTACAAAAAGCTGTTTTTGACACGTCCTATCTGTGATAAAATTTTAAGGAACTCTTTGTGAGAGAGGTGAAAGAAATTCCACCCAGCCAAAAGCGATACGCCAATTGATAAGGTAGAGTTGTCAATGATTAGCCAAGGACAATGATAATGTATTGCGATATGCGATGTTCATAAAAGCCGAATAATGGGCAGAAAAAAAGAAAAGAGTTGGCATCCGGCCCACTCTAAGTTGGCATCAGGAATTCGGAAAGCTGCATTGGCTGTCCAGAATTGATTTCCATCTGAAAAAGTAATTTTTGCATAATAATTTAACGAATAGAGATTTAAGTAAGAGCCCTGCAAACGAATAACCAAAACAAAAGAGAAAAGAAAAGCAATCAATCAATCAATTCACAAGTATTTAGCAGAGAACAGTTTTAATCAACAAGGAACAAACATGAATTGAAGAATCAAGGATTAGTAAAAAAATGGTTCTTTCCCATTGTAGCTCCCCATGAAATTATAGCCCCCCATTATTGTATATTTTCCATGATTGGGGGGATTAAAACACTATTATTGTCACTTTCGGATCAGAAACCTCAAAGTGTGATAGGAATGCCACAAGCAAGTACTCCACTTTGTGTAGGAACGTCCTTTCGGAGTGAGCCTTTTATAAAAAGTGATTTTTCACTAAACGTTGCTTAAAACGTAAAATCCTGACTTTTCAAATAGCTTTTTTCTCTTAGTTTTTACTCTTTAAAAGTTGTTTTTAAACTTACATCTCCGTCGTTTTGCTAAGCAATAGCCTTCAGTGGGGCCTTAGCCAAAATCAAATGAGCCAACAACGCGCTCTTCTATCAGAAGCAAGAGCAACTGCTGATGATACCTCACAGGATGAACAAGATATATCCGTGTTCAAAACAAGCGTAAACGTTTTCGAAATCAAAACGAGGGTAATTCGATGTCATAGCCAATTAGACAAATGGTTATAACAATGAATCCGAGACCAACTCAAGTGCAGGTTGCCCGAGCTATGAAAACAAAATTCCCAAAACTGAAAAAAAGAAATAATAAGAAAATATCCATAGTCATTCAATTTCTTTATCCAACCGGAAAAAAAGCCTCCAGAGATAAAGTCTCATGTCAAGTATAAACCTGCAACAAGTATTCCCAAAAGCAATTGTAAACGCAAGAAATATACTGCCCGAAACCAAGTCCAAAACAAGCTTTGTTATAGTCAATGTGCATCACAGCATCCAAGAAGATGAAATGAAAGAGGAACTGTTGAGAAACAACGGAATGAAGGTAGCAAAAGTGTCAAAGATTACAAGCCCAGCAAGTGGAAAACCTACAAAGCTTATCAGAGTAAAAACAGTTTCAACAAATCTTGTTTTAGCAGCACAAAAGCACGGTGCGAAAATGGTTGGCCTATTTACAGATGTCAAACAAGCAAAGAGCCACCACATGTAAAACAATGCTGCAAGTGTCAGAAAAATGGACACTCTGCCAATGAGTGTAAAAGCGAGGAACGCTGACTGCGATGCTCAGGCAAGCCAGAACACATTAAAACAATGCACCGAAACAAAAGACAAAGCCAAGAGTCCTAATTGTGGTGGATCGCACGCATCAGTGTACAAAAGATGTTTTTCTTATCAAGATGCATTTGTTGAAGCAACAAAGAGAGAACAAGATATGAAGTACTCAGCGGTAGCAAAAATACAACCCAAAATGTTACACCCAAACTCAACTGTCTCGGTGTTAAACATGTGTGTTCTGGTTGCTGAAGTATTCAGCAAAATCCAATCAACCTTCAACATAATGTCTTATAGTGATATAATCAATGTTGTCATAGTTAGTGCAAGCAGAATTTTTGGTGATAAAATAAAAATTCAGAAAATACATGACAGCATCAAAAATGCCACTAACACTTTCGCGAATGTTCCAACGCAACGAATATCAAGAAACAGCCATCAATTCAACCAACATGGTTTAAATTAAAATCATGCAATGGAACTGCCGAGGCTTATCTAACAAAAAACCAGAACTTCTCGCATTTTTGAAGGAAAAAAATATTGATATTGTGTAACTGAATGAATTCAAGAGCTGGAATAGTGAAAATATCACTGATGATTTATTTGTAGTTACAGAAACGAGAGCAAGTAAGTCACATGGCTCACTGTTTTAAGGAAAGAAGGAAACGACAAAATTTGAAGTTAGATTAGAAAAATTTGATAGGAATGAACGAAGAAAAGATCTCCACATACTAAAAGCCTGCTTAGAAATACCTGCTTCAGGTCATCTTTGGATAATAGCTCTTTACAACTCAACATGTCGCGATTTGTATCTGTCAGAAATTTTTGAAACTGAATTGAAAAACCTTTTTATCTGCTGAGATTTTAACGCTCCACATCAAGAGCTGAACCGCACATATGACACAGGAAACCGTGAAAAAATGTTTGAAGCGATTGAAACCGGAATTTTTAAGCTTTTAAATAAAGGTTTAGACACATATCAATCACATCATGGAGACTGTAAAAATATGCTTGACCTACATTTCACCGTTCAATCAGTCATCAAATTTTGTGACACGTGTTATGTTTCCTATAACTTTGGTAGTGACCACATCTCAGCCATTACAACCTTGAATATTGTGATTCTGAACAGATCCGATTTGAGGGGAAAAGTTAACTTCAGAAAATTCAAACGGATTGTAAGACAAGAAAATGACAACTCTGTGCTCTATCCCTCAATCTATTCAAAAGCAGAAGAGCTCAATCATTTTAATCAAGTACTTGTATAGATCATTCAATTCTCGCTGCAGAAGTTGTATATCCTACAAAAAGATTTCCTTTTAGAAAAGAAAGTACTAGTCTTATCATCAAAAAGAGACAAAAAAAGAGAGATGAAAAAAAACGGAGAACAGTACAAAACCCTGAAAAAAAATTCCTCCAAAGAGAAATAAAGAGGTAGACGAAACGATCGGAAAAAATGAAACAAACAGAATTGATTGCGAATGCTCAAATTAAAGGTTGCAAAAGCTTCTGGAGAGCAGTTAAAGCATTATGTGGCGATTCAATGAGACCAAATGAAACTTAGCAAAGTGCTGAAGTCTTCTATAAACAACTCAGAGCAACAACAGACATTGAAAATCGAGAAATATATAAAACTCTACTATAGGATCCAATGAAAGACTATAAATAAGAAAGCTTGGAGCTAAATGAGTACTTCAAAAAATTCGAAAATGAGACAAAATTGATTCTCCAAAACGAAAATAATGAACCACTTAACTATACTGTGCGATAAAAATAGACCAAGACATTGACCAGACATAATCAGCTACAACATCCTGAAAAAGTTACCTAATTGCCTCAAAGCAAATATCTATCTCCTGATAACTAGCTCAAAAAAGATTTCTTATGTTCCAACTGCATGGAAAGAGACACATGTCAAAATGTTACCAAAGCTGAAAAAATTTTTAAAAAGATGCAAAAAATTACCGACCAATCAGCCTAACTAAATGTATTGCAAAAATTTGGGAAACTCAGTAAAGAAGAACTGAAAATAAGAATGAACCCTGGCAAAAGAATATGTTTTTCTAAAAGCCGTTCGAAAACAAGATATGAAGTACTCAGCGGTAGCAAAAATACAACCCAAAATGTCACACCCAAACTCAACTGTCTCGGTGTTAAACATATGTGTTCTGGTTGCTGAAGTATTCAGCAAAATCCAATCAACCTTCAACATAATGTCTTATAGTGATATAATCAATGTTGTCAGTGTTAGTGCAAGCAGAATTTTTGGTGATAAAATAAAAAGTCAGAAAATACATGACAGCATCAAAAATGCCACTAACACTTTCGCGAATGTTCTAACGCAACGAATATCAAGAAACAGCCATCAATTCAACCAACATGGATTAAATTAAAGTCATGCAATGGAACTGCCGAGGCTTATCTAACAAAAAACCAGAACTTCTCGCATTTTTGAAGGAAAAAAATATTGATATTGTGTAACTGAATGAATTCAAGAGCTGGAATAGTGAAAATATCACTGATGATTTATTTGTAGTTACAGAAACGAGAGCAAGTAAGTCACATGGCTCACTGTTTTAAGGAAAGAAGGAAACGACAAAATTTGAAGTTAGATTAGAAAAATTTGATAGGAATGAACGAAGAAAAGATCTCCACATACTAAAAGCCTGCTTAGAAATACCTGCTTCAGGTCATCTTAGCCGTTCGAAAACAAGATATGAAGTACTCAGCGGTAGCAAAAATACAACCCAAAATGTCACACCCAAACTCAACTGTCTCGGTGTTAAACATATGTGTTCTGGTTGCTGAAGTATTCAGCAAAATCCAATCAACCTTCAACATAATGTCTTATAGTGATATAATCAATGTTGTCAGTGTTAGTGCAAGCAGAATTTTTGGTGATAAAATAAAAAGTCAGAAAATACATGACAGCATCAAAAATGCCACTAACACTTTCGCGAATGTTCTAACGCAACGAATATCAAGAAACAGCCATCAATTCAACCAACATGGATTAAATTAAAGTCATGCAATGGAACTGCCGAGGCTTATCTAACAAAATACCAGAACTTCTCGCATTTTCGAAAGAAAAATATATTGATATTGTGTAACTGAATGAATTCAAGTGCTGGAATAGTGAAAATATCACTGATGACTTATTTGTAGTTACAGAAACGAGAGCAAGTAAGTCACATGGCTCACTGTTTTAAGGAAAGAAGGAAACGACAAATTTTGAAGTTAGATTAGAAAAATTTGATAGGAATGAACGAAGAAAAGATCTCCAAATACTAATAGCCTGCTTCGAAATACCTGTTTCAGGTCATCTTTGGATAATAGCTCTTTACAACTCAACATGTCGCGATTTGTATCTGTCAGAAATTTTTGAAACTGAATTGAAAAACGTTTTTATCTGCTGAGATTTTAACGCTCCACATCAAGAGCTGAACCGCACATATGACACAGAAAACCGTGAAAAAATGTTTGAAGCGATTGAAACCGGAATTTTTAAGCTTTTATATAAAGGTTTAGACACATATCAATCACATCATGGAGACTGTAAAAATATGCTTGACCTACATTTCACCGTTCAATCAGTCATCAAATTTTGTGACACGTGTTATGTTTCCTATAACTTTGGTAGTGACCACATCTCAGCCATTACAACCTTGAATATTGTGATTCTGAACAGATCCGATTTTAGGGGCAAAGTTAACTTCAGAAAACTCAAACGGATTGTAGGACAAGAAAATGACAACTCTGTGCTCTATCCCTCAATCTATTCAAAAGTAGAAGAGCTCAATCATTTTAATCAAGTACTTGTATAGATCATTCAATTCTCGCTGCAGAAATTGTATATCCCACAGAAAGATTTCCTTTTGGAAAAGAAAGTACTAGTCTTATCATCAAAAAAGAGACAAAAAGAAGAGAGATGAGAAAAAAAAACGGAGAACAGTAAAAAACCCTGAAACAAAATTCCTCCAAAGAGAAAGAAAGAGGTAGACGAAACGATAGGAAAAAATCAAACAAACAGAATTAATTGCGAATGCTCAAATTAAAGGTTGCAAAAGCTTCTGGAGAGCAGTTAAAGCATTATGTGGTGATTCAATGAGACCAAATGAAACTGAGCAAAGTGCTGAAGTCTTCTATAAACAACTCAGAGCAACAACAGACATTGAAAATCGAGAAATATATAAAACTCTACTATAGGATCCAATGAAAGACTATAAATAAGAAAGCTTGGAGCTAAATGAGTACTTCAAAAAATTCCAAAATGAGACAAAATTGATTCTCCAAAACGAAAATAATGAACCACTTAACTATACTGTGCGATGAAAATAGACCTATATGATGACATTCTGAACAAAACAAGTAGATTAAGACATTGACCAGACATAATCAGCTACAACATCCTGAAAAAGTTACCTAATTGCCTCAAAGCAAATATCTATCTCCTGATAACTAGCTCAAAAAGATTTCTTATGTTCCAACTGCATGGAAAGAGACACATGTCAAAATGTTACCAAAGCTGAAAAAATTTTTAAAAAGATGCAAAAAATTACCGACCAATCAGCCTAACTAAATGCATTGCAAAAATTTGGGAAACTCAGTAAAGATTATTGTCCTAACGCACTGTGAAAACAATGGTGTCTTCGTTGAAATGCAAAATGCGTATAGAAGAAACCGCTGCACAACTGATAACTTGCTTAGACTTACTCAGCACGAAACAAAAGTGTTTCAATGGTCCAAAATGGTGGGATTTGTCTGCCTAAATCTCGAAAAAGCGTTTGATGAAGTGTTGAGACGGGGACTTCGAAACAAACTGCAAAAATTGGTGTGCATCAACATTTGATAAAATGTGTTAACTCTTTTTTCTCTCAGAAAAGTGTCTTTGTAAAAACTAATATCTCAAAAAGTAGCACATTTTCAACACCAGCTGGAGTACCTCAGGGCAGCGTGATTGCATCAAAGCTCTTCCTGGTTTAAGTCAGTGCTACTCCTTATTTACCTGCCCAAATTTCTTATGTTGCTGATGTTTTTGCTCTTTACTACAGGTCGCGCTCCTGTAGAATACTTTAAGAGAAATTTCATAATTCACTAGACATATTGATCAATTGGTGCGAAGAACTGAAAATAAGAATGAACCCTGTCAAGAGAATATGTTTTTCTGAAAGCCCGTCAAAGGGAGGTTCCAGTCTGGTCTTGACCAACTATCAACAACTTACAACCGAACAAAAATAGAGCTTTAAGAATTTATATGAGGGAATCCCGCTGGTACAGTGTCAAAAAACTCCATGAAGAGGCAACTATACTTGCTGTAAGGGATCTTTAGATCAAATTAGCAAATTAGTACCTGTAACACGCAAAAGAAAACAAGATAGAATCAATGTTTGAACTCATCCAGAAAAAAGATAACGTCCAAGGAACAATTATCAAAGCTCACTGGACCCTCTGTCCTGCTAATTTTCTTTACATTTACTTCCAACATGATTTCCATATGTACTGATGACGCTAAAATACTGCCGTCGTCAACAAAAATTAGAGTACATTGAGCAGGCGATTAACGGTGTTGGAATAAAACGAATGATGCAGTGGAAGATGATTCGAGTCAGAGCAACAGCTTGCAGTCTTCTTCTCTAATTTTTGTTATTTCTTCTAATTTCCAGTTCCTATATCGTAGAATAGCTACCAAACAATGACTTATTGCTAGCCGCGTGTTTTTTTTAGTTTGCGGCAAAGGTCAAACCAACAATGTCCTAATCTTGCAGCTAAGCCAGCCTCTCACGTAGTAATTGTCTATTGAAATACCATAATCGATTAGCATTATTTTCAAACAAGAGAACGTTCTCATTTTTCACATTCACTCCACTGATATCTTTATCACAGTTAAGTTATAGTTATACAAAAAAGGACATAATATAGTACTAAGCGCGGTTTGGTTCAGTGGTTTCAAGGTTTAGGTTAGCATAGCACTTTTTACTCCTTTTTAATGTTCCTTCTCTACTTTACTTTATTCTTCTAACCCTACAATTTTGTTTTTTGAT
>NW_027450453.1:0-13297 GCF_964194025.1 Convolutriloba macropyga | reverse complement strand
AGATAGAGAGAGAGAGAGAGAGAGAGAGAGAGAGAGAGAGAGAGAGATAGAGAGAGAGAGAGGAGAGTGTGAATGTGTGTGTGTGTGTGTGTGTGTGTGTGTGAGAGAGAGATAGAGATAGAGAGAGAGAGTGTGTGTGTGTGTGTGTGTGTGAGAGAGAGAGAGAGAGAGAGAGAGAGGGAGAAAGAGAGAGAGAGAGAGAGCGAGAAGAGTGAGAGAATGAGAAAGAACGGGATAGAAAGAGAGAGAGAGAGAGAGAGAGAGAGAGAGAGAGAAGAGAGAAAAAGAGTGAGAAAGATAAACAAATATATATATATATATATATATACATATATATATATATAAATATATGTATATATATGGCACCATAATGTGTAAAAATAGCACGTTTTATTGGGCGCGTAAAAGTGGAGAGCGTTTTACCATAAAGATCCTGTATCTTTTCGTTTACTTCCTTCAGGTACTGTTCGGATGCTTATTTACAGACTACCCGTCATTACATCAAAATTTATAAGAAGGAAAGACCCGAATTCAGCTATGATCAGACCCACTCGAACGCACGCCCCTGCGTTCCCAGACTGAAATTACGGGATCTGGACAGCGGTTCGAGCGCACAATAGACAGGACCATGGTCTGATTTCGGTCTGATCAGAGGTCAATTTGGTCTGGACGGTCTGATCATAGTCTTTTTAGTCTGGACCATGGTCTGGTTCGGTCTGATCAGAGGTCACTTCTGTCTGAAAAGTCTGATCGAAGGCCATTTCGAACTCACTTGAGTCTGATCAGAGGACGTTTCAAAGAAAAAATTTTCCAACTCGACCATTAAGTTTATGATGTTTTAAACTTGTTGAAAATTCGTTGAAAATACTTTATGAAATCATGAATACAGAAGAATTTTTGAATCAGCAACATTTATTGGTGTTGTTAGAGTGAAGGACTTGATGATTGTCTGGTATTTACAACTTCATCGCAAAATGATCAGCTTCGTTGCGTTGCGCAAATCACCAATAATGCAAACAATTGAGAAAAGGTGCTTTTTTCCAAAGTTGGTTTAGATTGAGTCTGATGAGAGGTCAATCTGGTCTGTAAGGCTGGATCATAGTCATTTTATAGTCTGAACAATGGTCTGACTTTGAGTCTGACCAAAAAGGCACTATATTCTGGACCAAGGTATAGACTAAAGTTCGGTTCGATCAGAGGACATTTTGGGCTGGAGAGTCTGATCAGAGTTCATTTTGGTCTTGAACGAATTTGAAAGAATTGAGGTATAGTTAGCATTCAACGAATTATGACCACTAACTCGGTACCTTTGAGACTCCAGCGATTAGAACGCTATCATAATAATTGACTGATTTACAAAGAATGATCCTTAAATTTTGCATGGAAATACACTTTTTTAAATCTCACATTTGTTTTTTTTTTCTATAAATGCCCACTACGAAAGTTGCAGCTTTTAATGGTATAAATACAGTAAATGAGGATGGGAGTGGCTATTCATTGACCGCCCACAAAACTTGCGGAGATACCACGGGAAGATTCAAGATTCTTTCTACCCAAGAACTGGAGCTGTATTCAGAGAAGGCATCCGTTTCGTTAAGTACGTACCATTACATAATCGCTTTTGTCAAAGAATAGCTCTTGTTGGGGGTGCAAAAGTTATGCAACCACTAAGCTGGGAAAAGATCACACAAATTAAGCAGAAAAATGTTTCCGACGCAAAATTTTAAATAGAATAAGCAATAACAGAATAAGCAAAATTTTAAACAGAATAAGCAAACTTACTTGTCGGATATCATGTCCAACTGGAAAATAATTGCCAAAATTTTCCCGGATTTTGCTGCTTTGATTTAATTCAATATTGTTCAATGTATAGGATAGGACATTAATCTTGTGCCCGAGAGAATTACTGCCCTGAAACGAGGGCGCTGGCGCCCAAATATTGAGCAGAAGGAAACGAGGCACATAGGATTTATGTTCCAACTTATTGCGACATTCAAATGATTTTAGGATATCGTCAGGCAGTAGAGCCTCGAGGCAGCTCCCCTAAGCCAATTAGTTCGAAATGCATCTTTTCCAGGATTCTTGTGGACTGCTAAAATGCCCCATTTAGTTGCCCTGTCGCACTTTCAAAATGTCACTTTTGATTTGGCCGAACGTGTTAAGAAATAACTTCTATTTTCCAGATCCCTTTGTTCTCTAAATGTGTATTATCATAAACCCTAGACAACCTCGTAATTTGTGCCCATCTTACTGGATATCCCTTGGACATTAAGTTAAGAATTTGAGTCATTCGGAAACTGTAAGGGCACTAGGTCCCTCGGAGTTTCTGCCAGGGCAGTAGGTTCCTCGGACACTGCATAAGGGGACTAGGTCGCTCAGTCACTATGTCATGGCCTACTAAGTTGGACATTATTGGACGAGGTCTCTTGGACATTATTTCAGGGCTCTAGCTCTCAGTGAGTGAACCAGGCTCCTCAGACACTGGGCACTAGGTACTCTCGGAGACTAAGTCAGGGTACCGGGTCCTTTGGACACTGTGTAAGGTCACTAGATCGGGGCACATGGTCCTTCGGAATTTTTCCGGGCAATGGGTCCCTCGGACACTATTTCAGTGCACTATGTTGGGGCACTAGATCCCTGTGACACTATGTTATGGAACTATGTCCCTCGGATGTCTCGGATTTGTATTCTAACGAATAAGTGGTAACCCCGTCACCATTAGCTTACAGAAATGGGAGCCGTTTGAAAAGGGAATTCAGCTTCCATATACGTGATCAAATACTGGATGAATAGGTAAAATTGGTTGGATTTATTTTTCTTCCCTTTGTGTTTCGTTGGCCCGAGTTAGAACTGATGTATTGTTTATTAGACCTTGTTTATTACATAAAAAAAATAGCATAGAGGCGAAGTAGAGTAGACCAAGATGTGTTCTAAGAGTCAAGATCAGAGGCGGAAAGAAAACAAACACAATATTGACTAAAAAGTTTTAGATATCATAGAGCGCTGAACGAGCGGAGATCTTTGAAGGAACGTGCAGGGAAGCTGAGTCACTGAAACACAATATGAACAGCTAAAGATAATCTTGAAACTTTTGTGCATCAGGACAAAGCTTTATGTTTGCAAGGATAATTTACGAGTTCAGCTACAGTTCTGGCATCTGAGGGCCTATTACCTGGTGGCGAGGCACATTTCGGCGCTTGGAAGCGGCTGCATCCAAAAAAAGCAGTCCCGAGGTGCACGAAAATACTTCTTCAGTGGCCTATCAATTTTGTAGAAAAAATTGATTGAACAGTTAAACTCTTTCTCCAAGTATACAGCAGCAGGCCCATCAAATTTGTTCCCCGAGCATTCGTTGCGTGCAGTACAATTTACTGCTACTGATCAAACGGAAGCTGTGATGAAACCATTTACTAAGTTTGTGAATACAGGTTGCAGAGGAGGTTTCTCTGAGTTTTTTTGCACACGCGCTTTGTAGTGCTTCATTACCAGTTTTGTTGAAAAAAAAGGATCCATCCATCTCATTGCAGTAATGGAAGTTTCAAAGAGGCTTACGACAAAAAGCTTGATCAGCGAAACAAGCAGCGACGCAGTAGTTCTCTTCGAAATTGCTGCTTCACAGAAAAGATTTTGTGTGAACCAAAACAGAACTCATCGGGTAAATTAGACATTCGGTGGATTGATTTGTAAAATGTTTTTATTTTTGTAAAAACGCAGTCACCTCCTTAAAGCGGTTAATTAACACATCCAGGTATAGCTGCCTTAATTATTTTTCTCTACTAACATCACAGTCCTCTGTTCCAGACAAATTTGTTGTGTATGGCGAGTCAGATGTTAAGCATGGAGAGCCACTAGGTTCTTTGCAGTTTTCACTTACCTTCTGTTCAGTAGTTTAAAAGATACATCAGTTGGTGCGAAATCTGCAACGATATACATATATATATATATATATATATATATATATATATATTATATATATATATATATATATACATATATATATATATATATATATATATATATAAATAGATATATATATATATATATATTATATATATATATATACATTTATATATATATATATATATATATATATATATATATTTATATAGATATTTATACGATACCTCGATGATGGGCGCCATCGCGGGTTCTGAACAACAACTTGTTGGAACCTGGAAAACATAAAGCGAATATGCATCAGAACGCGGACTTTTTTCCGTAATCACAATCTAAGAAACTGCAGAATTGATACTTTCTAGAGCCCAATGCGATTCATTATTGTGTTGATACACATTCACCAAGGGGGAGTTTTGTGTCCAAATGTTGTCAACAATGAAATAAAAAAGTATTCAGTAATTTCAATATCTAGTCTCACCCAATGAGCGGGGAGATTGAATTTAACCTCCAAACTACAAATTAAGGCCAGGCATGTTAAATATGCTGCAACAATGACAACCCAGTTTGTGGGTTGCAATTAAAAGATATGTCGAAATGACAATATAATCTGTTCACGATTTGAACTGATTATGACTTTGCGATTCACTAAAATTCCAAAAAGAGATCGCTAACTAGGGAAATAATTTAAATTAAGTATCTAATGTTTTTTCAAAGTAGGGCGTGAGCCAGTTATTGCGGAATACCCTCTCCTTCAAAACACAGGACTTCGTGAATACCGCTCATTTGTTATGAGGTGTTGACCAGTAAGTAACAAGATCTACTGAACTAGTAAAATCTCTTTACATAAAACTGCATGTTATGTTTTCTACTTTTTTGAAAATTTTTTGATGTATTGAAAATTGTTTGACAATTTTATGATTTGAGTTGACACGACTTCTACAATGAATTGTCGCTGAATTTTTTGAAAACTTTCTGTGTTTTTGTATATAAAAATGGGTTTCGCGGGTTATTTTTAAAAAAAAAGCTAATACTGAAATAGATGGGGTGATAATTTCTGTCAGCAACTATAACGAAGTCTTTTTAGTCCATCTTTAAGTCGCATTTAATATCGCATATTTTACCTTTGCATGATTAGTAACAATCCTTAATGATCTTTTTATGGTTGCTATCATTTATGTTTTCATTTTTTCAATCATGTTCTATAGAATCGGCGCTGCTTTTGCATAGTCAATGGAATGCTCTCAAATCTTCATCACTGACAACAGTTAACAAAAAATCTCTGGTGATTTATACAGTTATTAAAATTTGCTTTAATATAAAGGGAAATGAAATAAAAGTGTTGCAAATAGCTCTAACTTGGTGAAAAATTTTAATTTAACTGTGTTTTGGATTATGTTTTTGCGACACATCATAATTTCTCACAAGTTATCTGAAGTCGCAGCAGCTGTTTTTTGTGACACTGTGTATCTTTACAGATTCCAAGAAGTCTTATAGAAAAACAATCTGCAAACAAGTCTGTTTAGTTGCATCCTTTCCCCACCCCCCGAAAATATTGCAAACATTTCTTAGAACTATCAAAAACCTTCAAGGGTCAATTGAGAATTTAAATTAAAAAAAGGTTTCTTTTTAGTTTCGATGAACGCAAAAAATAAAAACAGGAATTCTCTGTTTCCAAGCAGTGCAAATGTGTACAATTGCAATTTTTAGAAACAGAGAAAGTACTGATATACTTCTTTGAAAAAACAACAAACATTGTTTTTCCGAATTTTCAACTGGCTTTTTGATGGTTTTTGATAATTGCACAAATAATTTGTAAATTTTTGATCTCCAATTTGTTTCTGTATTGCCAGCAAAAATCATATTGTCGAACACATTATTGAAAAGATTAATCAATTCGTTAGTGCAACCAAAACGCATCTAGCATATCTGCTATATTTATAGGTAGACAGAAAGTAAGTAAATAGGGTACTCGATGTGGTTTGGAGCCAAACGAACTGCCAATTTCCAAAGATTAAAACCCAACATACATACAACACCTACGTTTGAAGCCGAACACAGCAAAGATTTCTGTGCTTTAAAACCAAATCTACCGACTATATCAAAGAAAAAAGCAAGGGCTTTCGTCTTCTGATCCAAATGAAACCAATTAAAACCAATTTTTCCATTTTTATCTTACATTTAAAGAGTATTATTTGTTGATAGCAGACTTAGAGAAGAAATTTTTGTTACTGCTGGTTTTATCTTAGCCAGAAAAACTAATTTACAGCTAGGCAATTTTCAGGTTTTCAAAAGAATTCGTATATACAAAATTATTCCACTCAGAATCTTTACAAAGATCTTGCAAACTCTTTTGTCACAAATTTTGTACAGTTTGTAAAAAGACATAACCACAATGTCTTACATCTAAAAATCCAAAAAACTACGAGTTTTGTTCTCATTGTCTCCTCGGGTCCACTGACTTTATTTAATTTCGAATGAAGAAAAAAGAATGACGAATTCAAAGCAAAAAATATAAATAAAATTTTAACACAAAAAGTAATTCTGGAACGACATCTTTCATGCATCAGCAAAGTTGCTGTTGTTTAGAACTTTATTACAACAGTTATCACATAATTTTATGGAAGAAAAGACAAAAAATGCCATACCAATATCTTCCTTTTGATTAACTAAAAAAATTATTTCATTAGAAACTATCAAAAACTTATCTGCTGAGTTGTTTTTCCTCGCAATTAGCAGATTCTTTTGTCAGTTTTTTAAATCCACTTTTTGAATTCTTGTTGCGTTGATTAACTCATAAGAACTTACTTGTTTTATTGATCAATGGTTACTTTCGTCTGGCACGGTCTGATCAGAGATCACTTCCGGATGGGACTTCAACCTGGGTTACTCTCATTTGTAACAAGCTGATGACTATTAAGTACCAAGATGGCGCTTGTCATACTACTAAACTAGAAGACTATCTATACACAAAGCTGCATGTTATGTTTTTTGTTGTTTTGACAACTGTGAAGGCTTTCGATTCAAAAGAAAATTTTTTGTTTTGACGTTATACTACTTTTAAAATGGATTTTTATTAAACATTCTGAAGAATTTTTCTGTTTTTGTATAAAAATGATGCTTCTGAACTGGATATTGCATGTTACTTTTCAGGACAAATCGGTACTGGAATACAATGGGTGGTAATTTCGCGCAGCAACTATAATGAGATCATTTCCTTCCATCTTTAAATCGTAGTTAAAATCGTATATATGACCTTTGCATGATTAGTAGCAGTCATTTGTGATCTTTTTATGGTTGATATTATTCAAATATTCAAAGTTTATATCATTTTCTATAAAAATGGTGGTGCTTTTGCATCATCAATGGAATACTCCCCAATGGAATGCTCTCCAATCTTCCTCACTGACAACAGTTAACAAAAAACTCTCTGTTGTCTTTATACAGTTATTAAACTTTGCTTATACATTGAATTAAAATAAAACTGGTGTAGTTAGGTTTTACTTAGTTTAGAATTTTCTTTTAATCTAAGATTTGGGATTATTTTTTTGCGACGCATTATAGTTTGATCATATTTTATCTGAAGTCGCAGCAAATGTTTTGTTTGTGAAACTGTGTATCGTTCCAAATTCCAATAAGTCTGATACAAAAGAAGTCTACAAACGAAATTGTTTAGTTGCAACTCTTCCCCACCCCGGAAAATATTGCAAAACGTTTCTTGGAAATATCAAAAACCTTCAAGGGTTAATTGAGAATTTAAATAAAAAACAGTGTTTGTTTTTAGTTTCAATGAACTCAAATAATATGACAGGATTTCTCTGTTTCTAAGCAGTGTAAATGTGTACAATTGCAATTCTTGGGTTCAGAGAAAATACGGATATAGTTCTTCGAAAAAAAACAAATATTGTTTGTTTTCGAATTTTCAACTGACTTTTGATGGTTTTTGATAATTGTTCAAAATGTTTTGCAAATCCTTGCTCTCAAATTTGTTTCTCTATGGTCAGCAATAGTTGCATCGTTTAAAGAATTATCGAAAAGAATGACCAAATCGATAGTGCGATCAAAACGCATCGTGTATATATATCTTATATACAAAAGCAAGTACATAGGGTACTTGCTTGTGGTTTGGAGCCAAACAAACCGTCAGTTTCCAACGGTTAAAATCCAACAAAATTACAACTCCTACGTTAGAAGCAGAGCACGCCAAAGATTTCTGTGCTTTAAAAAATGAAACAAAATGGTTTTCCTCTTTTTTTTCCAATTAAAACCAATTTAGACCAATTTTTTGTTTTTTTTCTTACGTTTAAAGATTACTATTTCATGATAACGGATTTAGAGAGGAAGTCTTTGTTACTGTTGGTTTTTTCGCCAGTAACGACAAAAACCTAATGAAATTTTTGTTGTTATCGTTTTGTTGTCTAGCAAAAGATATTGCCGGTGACAGTATTTTACAGGTAGGCCGTTTTTAGGTTTTCAAAGGAATTCATAAAAACACAATTATTCCCCCCAGACTCTTTACAAAAAAGTCATTTACAAAGAAGAATGTTTTACAATCTAGGCCGTTTTCTCATAATTTGTAAAAATTCATAAAATTTGTACAATTTTTAAAAAGACGCAACGACAATTTCATACGTCTAAAAATCTAAGAAAAATTCGATACCGGAGAAAAAACGGTTTTTGTCGTAATAATGCAATTCAAACCAAACTCATCGATGATATATATACCTACGTCCAATAAAATAACTTGTGTGCGACGGTTTTCATCATAAGAAAACTTCATCTTTCAAAGGCAAACAGCTTATCCTCTAAAATGCTATAAAATGCAGGTCTGGGTATTAAAATATAAACTACTCGCAAGTAAATTCGGGTCGATGGTGTTCTCATGGGTTCCTCGGGTCAACTTTCTTTATTTATTTTCATTTGAAGTAAAAAGAATTACGAGTTCAAGGCAAACAATTTAAGGCCAACTTTTAACAAAAACTCATTCGGGGATGACATCTTTAATGCTTCAGAAAAGCTGTTGTCGTTTAAGGCTTAATTTCAACTGTTATCACCTAATTCTATCGAAAAAGACGAAAAATACTATTCTGAAATCTTTCTTTTTGATTGACTAAAATATTTTTTAATTAGAAATTATCAACAAGGCGGCTCGGTAATGTGCGATGGCACATAAAGTTCCGACCCCGCCCATCCACAATTTTGGCATAATTGTCTAGCAAATGAGGAACAGATAGAAAAACCCAAAAATTATTTTTTGCGAAAAGTCTTTTTCAAAAAATTCTGTATGAACGATAAGATAGCCTCCAAAGCAAATAACTCAGTGGAGTTAAAAATTGATGCATTAGCTTGATGTAATATGTCAATATTAAGAAAGCGAGTCAAGATGAACGTCAAAAACAAACAACAACAACAGCAACAAACATTATTTACATCAAAAAATTTTTTTCCCTCTTAAAAACTAAATTTAATAACAAAGTCAACATACCGTCAGATAAACCTAAAACTAAACAAAAATAACTAATAAATCACTAGAAACCATATGCGACCAGTCCATAAAAAGGTTTGGTAACAATTATACAAAAAAGAACAAAAACATTAAAGTGAAAAATATAACTTATTTTTTTGAAACAGTTAACTTCAAAGTAATAAATACCATTAGGAATCAATTAACATTACCACAAATTTACAATTACCACTGTTTCTAGAGAAGGGCTTTAGGACCTGTCCTTCTTCATTTTTTAAAGCGGCTAAAATGAACAACAAAAAAAAACAAACAAAATTTCAATTGAAACTTGCCAGAAAACGCTGCCAAAACCCTCGAGCCATATTTTGTCCCTCAAAATATATTCGATTGCGCCTTCATCAAACAGCTATAAAGTAGTACGTGTCCATTCATTAGTAAGACTAGGTAACAAGTAGACAAAAAAGCGAAGTGCTAAAGTATGAAATAATTTCAATTTTTTTTTCGAAGAAAAATTACATTCAATGTCATAAAAGGCATTAATTACAAACAGAACTATTTGAATAGGGTCGTTTATTCAAAAACAGGAAGCCCTCGAGACCTGCAGTTACCCAGAATATTTCTCGCATCTACAAAAAGAACGTCAAATAAGACAAAAAATCAAACTAATTTACATTTTTGTGAAAAACCGGTGTCGAAGCCACTAAGGTCATAACAAATTCATTAAAAAAAAAGATTTTGGGACACCAATCCCTTTTATTCCCTTGACACCCATAATGTCATATTTGACCTGTAATGAAATAACGAGATTAGCTAACAAAAAGAAACATAAAAAGAACAAAATTGCGAAGTTAAAAAGTTTTTTTTTTTTTAATTTTGGAAAACGATTGTTTTCAAAGTCATGAAAGCCATCAGCTATTTACTAATATCAGAATATCGGTTCTTCTATTCTTCCACGAAAAGCCAATGAAAGTTATCACTATGCAGGAAATTTCATACGACCGAAACGACAAAGTATAAATGACAGTTAAAAACAAAATTAAAAAATTCAATTGATTTCTTCAAGAAAGAGGCGTCGAGGCCGTTAAAACGATTATGTATATCATTCAGGATTTCAATATGTTCAATTGTGCTTTATTTTTAACGCTAATAATGTGACAAGAGAACTGTCAATAATGTGATAATGTGACAAAATTCGGAAACGTGAAAAACTGGCAAATATCGAAACAAACAAAAATCTGAAATCTTGTAGTATCAAAGCCAGAAAACAATAACTTCAGGCTTAAAACTGCAACCGAGTAGAAATGTTAAATCAGTAGAAAGAAGAAGCATTCTTTTTTTGCAGACACTAAGCTGGAAGTTGAACAAATTAAGAAAAAAATAGAGGAAAACTTAATTAAGCCATTATTTATTGAAAAGTCAATTATTTTTAAAAGAAACGACCATAAACTTTCAAGTTAAAATTTAAATGGATTAGCTTGGAGCTTTTTAGTAAGCAAACTGGTTGGACCTATCACTCCTGAGCATTGATTCGATATGTTCTGTTTTTTATTTTTAAAGAAAGGGTCCTTTTTTTTTAAAAAAAAAGACCGACTGATTACAACCCGATTTCTTTGGGTGGTAGCAGTCCAAGAATGGCCCAAAACAAGCCCTGCTATTGCTTATTGTCCGTTAGGAACATTTGATTTTCGAATGTTGCAGATATAGATAATTTGTTAGTTGAAAACTCAAAATAAGTTCTGCATTTTTGATAATCAACGAGTAAAGTTAGCAAAAAAAGGCAAAGTTTTAACTACAGAGCACTCTCAGCGTACTCTGAAGTAGAAATAGCCCCCCTCTGAGTCTACAAAGGTTGTATGAGTGTTGTTTGGAGGTGTACTGTCGGCAAACTTAATCAAAACGGACTAAAGTAGCTAATTTCGTGCTGTTTTTGTTGAAAAAGGCTAAATTTTGAAATATTTATCCACATTTTTTGACCAAAAAAATTAAATCAAAACAATGAACAATGCTTGTTCGTCTTCAAAAATAAAATCAACGACACTATTCTTAAAAATTATAACAAATTTTAGCAAAATTGACGAAAATTTAGGCAAAAATTCCGGAAAATGTGAATAAAAACAACGGGAATTCACTCTACTTCTCTGAAGTTCTCAGAAGAAATTCAAAATAAGAAAAGCCGAGAAGATTTTTTATATTTAAAAATAAAATCAACAACAAGTTTTTAAAAAATGTTGACAAATTTTAGCAAAATTGGCGAAATTTTGGTCAAAAATTAGCGAAAATTCCGTAAAATGTGAATAAAAATCAACGGAATTCACACTATTTTCACAAAACTTTAAACCTCGATAACTCCCTGTAGAAAACGAAAATTTAAAAAATCTTTTTAATTCCATATTCTACGCTGGACGAGCTTTCTAATGATACCACTCTCAACTCTCTACGATGAATGTATCGATCGGCGAAAATTCACTGAACAAAAAAAAAAAAACCCATTTGAGTATATAGTTCCTCCCCCCTCAAGAGGGTCGGAACAAAAAGTTATCTCCTGAGCAGTTCTTTAACTGCAATTAGCAGATTCGTTTGTCAGTTTTTTTTAAATCCACCTTCTGATTTCCTGTTGCATTGATTAACTCATATGAACTTAATAATGTATTGATTTAAATATCAGAACTTCTTACATGAACATTTTTCTACGCTTGAAATCAAATCTTTTGGACTACGGTTTTCTACATAATTATTTATTGATATCATTCTAGCCAAAGTTGACTATTTGCACTCAACCTGGAAGAGAGTGGGTGCATTGGGACAATTTTAGGTAAATCCGCAAAAATTAACTGTCCAATGGATTTCATAACATATCATAAAAACGTTTCTAATATTTTCCTTCCTTAACGGTGAACGCAGATGAAAGTGGAAAAAAAAATGAGTTGCAAACAACAATGTCGTGATGGCAAAAACTGGGTCGTGCCAAAAAAAAGTTTTAAAAAATTGTTTTAGTTTCACGTGTAAACAAAATCAATTATCTTTTTTCAAGAGGCTGTTACGTATTGTTGATATTTAAATGACATCGAGGTCAACATTAAGTGTGCGTTTTTACTTTGAGGACCACGTATTGTGTATTCTACAGGGATTGCTAATGTACTTGTTTGCTTCAATTTTTTTGTTTCGAGCGTTAAGAAAATCATGTTCGTGGCCTCGATGTACCCACGAGCACCGAATAGTAAGGCTGTTTTTTGTCGTGCAACTTTTGGCTTTCAGGGGCAGTGATCACTTTCCTAAATGTTTCCTGAATTGCTTTAATTTGTATCTAGTTTCCGTGCCTTGAAATCATCATGCGGTTTCTTAGATAAGAAATCGACCTTTCTTGTTAGAAATACAGGTTTCCAAAAAGATCGTGAGTGTTGCGTGCTGAAATTTAGGCAGCAGGCTTTTGTAAGACTAGTTCGTTAGATTATTCACTTGAGCACCATTTTCCTCACGGCTCTCTCTCTCTCTCTCTCTCTCTCTCTCGAGCATAACTTGCTCAATTTGATGAGCGTGCGCGTTCAAATGTAAGATACCCCCAGGCTTCATTCTGGCTCAATCACAAATCGATAAGGAACCGTTTTTGCATCTACCGCTATTTTTGGTTGGCTAAAAAGACGGCAGTTATTGTTTTCTATAAATTTTCAGTATTTGCCAATTAATTTTGACATATGACAGACGAGATTTAACAGCATTTTGAATAAAATTCAAAACCATCAATTGAAATTGCTTAATTCATACGAAATTCCCAAATTTTGAACAAGTAGCGGAGAATTGTCTCATCAGAGGGCGAATTCTGGATTAAGGTCTGATCAGAATGAACATCAGTTGCACTAATCTCGTAGAGAAAAAGGGTTGTGCGAAAGTCTGGTCACTCCTTTTTTGTAGTGTGGCATCGTATGGTCAGAGACAGCTACT
>NW_027450452.1:0-30370 GCF_964194025.1 Convolutriloba macropyga | reverse complement strand
ACCTGTATAACTTAATTGGATCTAAATTGTTTGAAGACCGGGCATATCTGTTAAAACACTCTAATTAGTTTGAAAACTTTTAAAGCAAACACTCGCAAATTTTCTGCTTTGATCCCCCACATTGTTTTTCAAGCAGCCCTTGGAAATGGTGTAAGTTTAAATAGCACGTTCGAATAGAAATAAAAAAACTTGGGATGTACTTTTATTTGCCTGCCAAACGGGGTTCGTAAACAAATTAGATCCAATAACTCCATCAGGAACCCACTCTACTTTTGATCAATGGATTGATGTTCCTCTACACTGAGGAAAAACTGTCAGTTGTTGAACTGACTTTTGGTGTATGTATCAATTTAGGAGGCCTGAAATTGAAAAATGTTTAGTGGGAAACAGATATGACTCACATTGGGTTCTGCCTCACATGCATCATCGTTGTCGTACCCATTTTCGACCGGCATTGATTGAGATACACTAAATACTCGTTCTGTGACTTGTTCTTGACTTCCAATATGCCCATTGGTAACATTGCTTTGATAAACAACACGTCGCGCATTTGACTTCTGAGACATGACTTTCATGGTTCTTCTTCTTTGACTTCCATTAATGAATACGTAGAACCAAAAGAATCTGAAATCGGAGAACTTGACCTTTGAGAAACAAAACGCTTAAATCTTTGAGATTAATAACCCACACCTCCAACTCAGCCCCCCCAACCCACCAACCTCCTCCCCCCACCCCCACCAACCCCCCCACTGACCCCCTCTCAATCACCACGCACAAATATATCCACACACAGTTTACTTTCACAATGTATTATTGTCCCTAGAAATGTTAGGCCTAACAATTAATGGAAATAAATTTCCACATTTTTTCAATCAACTGGTTATGATTTTCATCTCGAGGTAAGATTGGCTGTTTACTCCAGCCCGGGAGATGGCGTTCCATAACTTGAATTCCAAGATATGGCAACCCGCGTAACGTTTCAGGATATTGGCAATAAAGCTGCTAGCTTTAAATTTCCAGATTAACATGTTATGAAGAATTCATTCAGAATAACATGCAGAATAACATCAATAAATTCAGCAGAATTCATTCAGAAAAACATGCAGAATAACATCAATAATCTCAGCAGAATTCAATCAGAATAACATGCAGAATAACAACTCAGCAGAATTCATTCAGAATAACATGCAGAATAACATCAATAAACTCATGAATCATGCAGAATAAATGCACTCCCTGCGGAATAAACTCAGTAAGTCCCTGTCAAGTTCTGTGTGCTTAGTTCGTATCGTTCTATTGTGAATTGTTATCTGAATGCAAATCTCATATCTGCAGGTTATAGCAATTGATGTTGTTTCTTGTGGAAGTTCAGAGTACTCTTGTGAACCTTTAAAGCCACCTCCTCTGGTACTTGTGTTAGCCTCTCGTTCCCTGTCCACCAAATGCATGGTAGATGTTGGCTTCCCTCTCAGTACTCACACACCCGCCTATGCTGTCGAGGACGCAATTGTTGACCATCTTCATGAGAAGCAGACTAGTCTTGGCATCCATCGCATTCTCAGCTGTGGAGTGATCTTTCTTCTCGTGCAACTTTGCAGTCCTATTCTCCTGTTTGTACGAGTGTGTCGAGTAGGGGATGTAAATGCTCTCGAACCCAATGTAGTAGACGAAGTGAGGAATCAGGAAATCAGGAGCAGTTCAGCACGGCTGTAGTAACTATAAGAGTATAAGAGTACAAGTGTCTGCTAGTATCGTTGCGAGTATACGAAAAGGGGGGACATATCATAGTAAATTTATAGTATACTGGTAGTAATAGCCTTGTCATTTTCTAATTCTTTGGGGTCGATTGTTGTCTACTGTGAAGTGATCCAAGTAAAAGCTAGTAAGAATCTGCAGTAACACAGACGAAGTAATAATAATATACAAAGTAAACAAAGTACAAAAGAAGTAACAATAAACAAACAAATAACTAAAACAAGGAACAGACAAACTACATCCCCCAGAAACTGTTGACAGACTCATTCTCAAATGACATTCCAACTGTGTTCCTTATGCTGTTGCAACTACTTGATGTATCTGATGACTGAATAACTGTTCTTCGAGGTCTCACCGTGATACTAGATTCCGACGACATTTCAACTACATTCTTGTGGGCTCTGGTAACGTGCGTTTTGATGTTGTAGGGGTACATTGAAGTGAGGTTACAGAACTTACATTTATGCATATCCGCGCTCTCTTCGTGGATTCTTCTCATGTGGCGGTCCGTCATGTACTTAGCATTCGACTTATAGTCGCAGTAGTCACATAAAAACACTTTCTGCACCGTCCTCACATTTCTATTTCTGGCCACCCTCTTTCTTTTCCTGTTCACCTTTTCTGATGGTATTACAATTATCACACTCACTGTCCCATGGCAATCTTTGGTTTTGGTATCAACAATCTCCAGCAACAAATCGACTTCACACGCAATAATTGTTCCGTGAAAACAAAAATCGAACTTAATATCACTGGCCATTACAATACTTCAAGGTGAACAAATTGAGGGAAACAAAGGGATAAAAAACAAAGCAACAATCAAATCTGAAATACACAACATATGAGTCTACCATTGAGTCTACTATTCAGACACTGGAAATTATAAACGGAAACACACTGATGAACACTGGGATTGACACCACACGGGCGAAGCCCGACGCTTGCACTACTACTTCTACCTTCTACTTCTACACAACTAATTCTGACTCGCGCAACGACCTCCGACCTCCGCCTCCGACCTCCGCCTCCGACCTCCGACCTCCGCCTCCGACCTCGGCTACCGACCTCCGCCGACCACCGCTACCGACCTCCGACCTCCGCCTCCGACCTCCGCTACCGACCTCCACTACCGATCTCCGACCTCCGCTACCGACCTCCGACCTCCGCCTCTGACCTCCACCTCCGACCTCCACTACCGACCTCCGACCTCCGACCTCCGCCTCCGACCTCCGCTACCGACCTCCGACCTCCGCCTCCGACCTCCGCTACCGACCTCCACTACCGATCTCCGACCTCCGTTACCGACCTCCGACCTCCGCCTCCGACCTCCGCCTCCGACCTCCACCTCCGACCTCCGCTACCGACCTCCGACCTCCGCTACCGACCTCCGCTACCGACCTCCGACGACCTCCGCTACCGACCTCCGCCGACCTCCGCTACCGACATCCGCCGATGCACCAATATATGGTTTAGATGAACGCACCAATATGGTTTAGTTAGAGCTAGAATGGCTGTTCAGGGTATCGCCATCTTAAAAATTTTATGCATGACACCAGTTATTCGAAATTTTCAAAATTTGCTATGTGCAGTCTGTGAGTTCTTTGTCTGCACAGTCTGGTGGTGAAATATTCTGTACAGATTTGACCAAGAATGTAAACTAGGCTGCGAAGAAGAGGAACAGAGTGGGATGTTTCTTAATGTAGTCTGGGCAGTCTGGCAGAAGCATTTACACTTGTATCTGTCTGGCTCAGTAATGGTTACTATTGAAAGTCAATGGTTCAGCAATGAAACTCACTGCGAGCAAGGTCCGGGAAGAGTTAAAACTAAAAACTCTTCTCCGTTATTTCAAGCAAATTTTGAGACAGGAAACAGTAAAAAATGAAAATTTTTAATTTTAGGAGTGGAAATGAGAAGATTGAAGGTGAAAATCAACTGTGAAAAAAGTGAAATTAAGGTAAAAAATTTCTGTCATTTGCAAATGTTTGCTTTATTCCGAGGAAAAAAGTGATCAAGTTTTATTTCATTCAATCTCAATCTCCTGGTAATTAAATGCCAGCCATGTCAATTGGGAACAAAATTGTTCAAAATTTTTTATGATCAAGCCCTTTTAGACAACCGTCGCTTATGAAATGACCAATTCAAAGTATGCAGAACGATAATGAGATTTGGGTCCGATGAAGCTAGTTCATACGCTTAATTTAGTTTTATCGTCTTTTACCTTGTTCAGGAACAGTCATGACCAGAGTATGCGTTGAAGTGTCACGGGTCAATGATAATGCCGAGAGAGAAAGTCAGCAATATATAGAAACAACTTCTAGAGTTACGAATAATCGAAAAAATGGGCACAATGTAACATTATTCGAATGCTACTCTTAAGCTGAACCAATCGTGTGTAAGCATTACGACGCAGAGGTATACCCCAAATTTTCTGCCATAGTAAAATTTGCCCGAAAATTAGTTACATACAATGAACGAAAGCACGTTTCCGCTCAATTTAGGTATCTATTATTCGCCCGCATTTTGAGCACACAATAAGCAATTTTATAAAAATTGAATTGAAGCTTTCAACTTTTAAAGTATTTTAAATACATGCAACTACAAAAACTGATTTTTTTTCCGAAAAATCCCTCGCAGATCAAAGATTTTGTATATCAGTGTGGGACTGGCCAATTTTAATAAGAAGTAACAAATAGTACTAAAAAGTAGTAATAAGTAGTATGAAAGTACTATAAGTAGTAATAAAGTAGTAGTAAAATTCTACTAGTTGTAATAAGTTAGGTTTAAATGAATAACTTGTAATTAAGTTAGGCTTAATTGCGGATTATATGCAAAATCGAGCTACATTGCGGGCGAAAAGTCGATACATAAATGGAGCGGATGCGTGATATAACTCACGCGAAAAATAGGTTATTAAGTTTGTACTTGTATTTCGCGGCTAAAATTAGGACACTTTTGTGAACACAGGATACGGTATTCCCTTCCATTTTGCCGATTTCTACTAAAGTAGTCATTTTCCTCAAAATTGTTCCACTTTCAATGTATTAACATAGTAAAAACAAACACAAGATACACGCATCGGGCATATCTGCCTGTGACGATTTGGGTATACCTCTGCATCGTAATGAATAGCACGACTTACTTGGCAGTCTAAAAAACATGAGATATTGAATCCTTAAACTTTAAAACTGACATCTTTATGATCGGACAACGACTCGCTGGTTGTCTCAATTAATGCCCCATCCAAAAATAAACGTGTTAATTTTTCCCCCTTGTTAAATCAAAAAATTAGCAAAGGATTCAAAAGGCCTTCAAGGTTTTTTCAGGTACTTATTTGAATATTTCAATGGAATTTTCTTTAGCATGAAGCTCAAATTGATCTCAAAAGGGCCTCAAAAATCTCTTTCTAATGAGGTCTTAAAATGTTCTGATATCTTAATTCGAGCGGAAAGATGAAAATCTGAAAATATTTAAATAAAACCTCCTGATTTAGTTATCTAATGTAAAAATTTATTTAAATATAAATAAACAGCTCAGATGTTTTTCAATCGAAAAGAAAGATTCATAAGTATTTAAAACCTACAAAAAGTGTGAACAGTATTGATTGCAATTCAAAATATTTTCACTACGTGAAAAAATTCACATGACAAATACAGATGTACAAATATCAATTTAAATTGTTTTTCAGTTTATTTTAAAATTTATTGTTTTTTTTATTTAATTGAGAACATAGCTGTTTTAGCATTCCGATATCAATTCACCCGTATCTTGGTCTCAGAAGAGGGTTTCACCACTGACACATAGTCATTTCACAACACTTAGCTCTGGGCCATGACAAATACAGTAGAAAAGACAGTTTTTTTCTGCGCAGATGAACTAAAGATATTGAATCTAAACTCAGAAATTAGTCATCTATTGAACCTGAGCCAAGAAAGACTTATTCCTGTCTGCAATGAGTTATCTTTATGAACAATGATTCTTTCATGCTACAGAAAGTAGAGTTAGATCAATTTTAAAGTTTTGAAAAGTGTTTGTTTGAAATAAAAATGATATGTTAAAAGGGGTCTATATATGCGCTTTAACTGCAAATTTGGGACAGGAGCGCTAGACGACCACTTCACCGCTTAACAGACCACCTCACCGACCACTTCCCCCCACCCGAGACAATAAATTCCAATTTGGGCAAATAGGGTAGCACTATCCATGACATTCTCTGTCATATTTTAAAATCCTTCGTGTTTATTCGAGCCCCTCCGAAACAAATAGATGCTCCAATTGAATGCCTGGTTATGCTGACAATGGTTTCAGCTCCAAGACTCTGAGCAAAACCATGCTTGCATGAATCATGTTTCAAAAGAAGCTGTAAAATTGCAAAATGTGACGTGACAAGAATAAGGTTAAGACAAAAAAAAACAGAATACTTTTTTGAATGATTCAGTACTGAACTGCTCTGACACAAAGGTACGGGTATCTATAATTCAAACTTTGAAAGTACACTAAACCTTTAGAGATGCCGATTCACGATACCAATCAGAAAATCAGGGCAACGTCGTTTTATCAATTTCACAAATATCCTATTTCATTTCAAAAAGTTATCAAAATAATTTAAAAAATTTTGGGCGCAGTTTGGTTCACTTGAAATATATTTTCCATCTGGCTATCAAATTTATGAAATCAAAGTTCATTTTGTCTGGCGTTTTCGTAGCAGGAAAGTGATAAACTCTCTATGTTTATTTTTTTCACGTCCAAGCCAGTTGTTAACGAAAATTTTCAATTGAGAGAGTGAAACCCAAGGTAACAAAAGTAATTTTAAAAAGAAAACAAGATTTGTGAGAGGGACTGGTTTTTTATTTAGCATTTCATATTGGACATTTATTATTTCCTTTTTGAAAGAACCTCTTCTCCTTAAAAGCCAGCTATGTCTTTCGCATAAATTTCTGGTGCTGTTTTTTCTACAGTTAATGACTGATATTCAATTAGCAAACGATTGTAGTAAGGCGTTTGTGAGAAGCTTACTGTGAAGCGTTTCGTCAGAATTTTTTAAAAAACGAACAAATGTTTTCCCGTATTTTTTTCGGAAATATGAATGTTTGGCCTATTTTTCTATCAAAAATGAGTTCGAGATGTTGGCTGCATCATTAACTAAAATAACAGTTGCTTCATCTGTTTTAGCTCCAAAGAATTTTCTGAGAAAACAACGGCAAAATGTCGAGAATTAAATCAATAGTCAAAAAATAAATTAAATCGCATTTCACTTGATCACAATACTGGACTATAATCGGAGACCTGAACATTCAAATGAAGATTTTTCTCATTTTCTCAATGTTATCGTTAATCTGTAAACTGTCCAGGTGATACATATCAATAGCTATGATTTCATTTTTTGATCACGCAGCTTTTAAGTTTGAATTCGAAATATAAGGTAAGATGGGTTTGCACGTTATTTTCGGGCGCACAATACAATCATCCTGTTTTCTTTATGGCTAAGTTAACACCAAATTGATAAGGGTTAAAAGTTTCAGCATTTTTCATTCTTAAAATACTGATTTTGCCAAAAAACAATAAGTAAAATCCAAGTCGGGTAGTCGTAAAAATAAACTTAAACAGACTTAGATTCACAAATTGAGCAGATTAGCTAAGAATGATTTTTAGTTGATTATAATGAACTAATACGTCATTCTTAGCTAATCTGCTCAATTTGTAAATCAAATTCGTCTGTTTCAACATACTTATACGACTAGTCGACAATTTTATTTGTTTTTGGGGCAAAATCTAGGTATGAAAAGTTCTGAAACCTTTACCTGTAATAACTAGTAATGGAATTGTTTCAAAAAAAAGTTTTAACTCACACTTTTTCGACCATATTAGTGTAAGTTGGTTTGACAATCTCCCACTGTTGGCTTTCTTGATATAATGCAAAGTTCATCTCTGGCAACAGGAAAGCTGAAACAAACAAATAAACAAAGCGTGTCTGCAAGCAATATTAAATTTTGCACAGACAATACAGTCTCAAGCAAAATAGTCGCGGCCAAAACAGATCCGATAACCACGATCGACCACCATAAACCTTTCTTGGCAACCATATCTAAGCCATATATGGAGCTTATAGCGACTTGGCAACCAGATAGCTGAATACAGAAAAAAATTAACTTTGCTCAAAAAGCTCATAAAACAACAATGTATTGCTCTCTGAGTGGAGATAAACTCATCGAGTTCATGGTGTCTTGAAACCATATCCAAGACCATACTTAATTATGTCGCCATATAAAACCATAAAAATCAAAGTCAAAACAGACAAAAAATACGAAAAACAGTTAAACTAAAATCTTCAGACTACATTAAGCCTTCCAGAAACAAATTCAGTTTGTTCAATTTTTTTTGTCTTAACAACTATATCCAAGACCATTAATATCTATGGTCGTGCTCATGATTGCCAAGAAAACCATGGCGTTTCAAGCTTATCAAGGGATCCAAGAAAACAAGAGAAAATTAGCTGTCCAAAAAGCTTGTCAAAACTGTGAGCCAGCGCAAAAACGAAATAAACCAAAATTGACTTTATCACAAGACTCTGTAAAAAAAGTTTAAAACAGATATCTTTGTCATATTCTCTCCAGCAATGCACCACAATTCATATTCATGAGCGCCTTGGTATTCAATTTTGATGCTCTGATAAAAAAGTTTTGTTGAATTATTCCGACCAGTATATAGTTTTTTATACAAAATTATTTAATTCTATTTTCCTAATTTTTGATATTACTTTACTTGATTGATCTGTCCTATGCTATATGAATTCATCCAAGTACTATATGAAAAACTTGAAAAAACCATGGAGCCATATAAGAGCCATGTAGGTACCATTTTTGTATCGAACCATCTAAGGATCATGTTAGAACCATGTAGGAACCATGGTTGGACCATATAAGAGATATATAAGAACAATATAGACCACATGAGAATATTCTGGATGGCCAGTACTCTGTTCCTCTCACAATTTACGCTGGCAAGTCTGTTTTAAGTAGACTCTACTGCATGAAAAAAATATGTTCAGCCTAATCACCGCCAACAAAGTTCGCCTTATACGTAATATTCAATTTCCGTAGCAAGTCGCAACTAAGTTAAATGGGTATTGAATTAATTACTCACAATCTAGCTCAAAAAGAAAGAGCGGGTATGGTACTATACAGTAGCTATCATTTTTAAAGAATAATATCATGACACTATGCTGCTCAAACTTAACTTCGGCGCTTGAGTAATTTTCAAACTAAGCAGAACAAATTTAGCATGGGCGAACGCTATGATAATATTATAATCATAATGAAAAACTACACGTAAAGGAACTGAAAATAATATGGAGCTGCAATGTTTCAGAACTGAGTTAAGTTTTGCGTTCATGAAATGCGCTGGATCCGCGCTGAAATGCTCTGCAACTCAAGTCCGCGCGGAAAAAACAGATATATAATTTTTTTCCAGACAAAACATATTTCAGGACAAGACATAGTCCGAGACAAAATAGTCTCAAAAAAGCAGACAATACAGTTGCGGATGAAACATTCCAACTAAACATAGGATTATATATGCAAAACAATCAACAATCAAACTTTTCTTATGAATGTATGAGTTATTCATATGATTGAATGTCATTGGACAATTTTTAAGCTGATAACAACACACTTATTAACCATATCTTTTTGACATTTTTTAATTAAAAATATCTTTTTGGGACTACTTGCTTAGCTTTTATTGGACAATTTTGCCTGACACATTTGTCTGTGAAAGTTTTGCAATTTTGGACTATTTTTTGGGACAGTTTTTCTGTGACTGTTTTTTTGTGACTGTTTTTTCCAGACACAGTTTGCGCTCACCTATCATTGCTTATTTTTTCCATTTATAGACCCACATTAACGTACAGACACCAAAATGATTGGGAGCTTTAACGAGAAAGACCCCACGTTTGCTAAAGAATGATCGTTATGTTAGTTTATTAATAAGCACTACCTTTATATTATTATAATGATAAACAATTAAAGATCTCTAATCGATTTCTATTTTCAGTGATTAAGAGTGATCAATCTTTTTTCTACAGGTGTTGGAGCGGGGCAATGTTTCGTTGTCAGAAATTGCAAAGCTATCGAACGGGATGGAGTTTCACAAGAATTACTAACAAGATATATACAAAAATGTTTGAATGTTGTTGTTGCAACAGCTATCTCTGCCCATTTAAAGACGAAAGAACATTTTATGTTGATCCAAGCGTATATGTTAACAATCTAATGTGTTTTTAAGAGCAATCATTTGAAATCACTGACTACAGCCTGAAAAATTCTAGTTCCCTTGATATTAAAATTTCCCTAGATAGTTTTCCTTGTAAATTTTCTGTACCTCAATTTCGTTTTATGTTTTATGTTGTTGTTATATAGCATGAAACTATGTCACAAATAGCAGGTGCGCCTGAGGGTGTAAAATGAATATGCCAAAATATGGGGGCCTAAACAGAGGAAATCCAAAATGTCAGTTAATTACAGTGGAAACGAATTCAAGATAACTTCTCTTCCACTCTGAAATATGATGTTAATACCAGTTGTTGATGACTCGAAAAACAGTCGCTGAATAAAAATCCGTTGGTCTGTTACCTGTCTGATGGTTTCAAAGAAACATCAAGAAACTTTGAAATTTTATTTATTAATGTTTTAAAGAACAAAAGAAGAACTTACCAGACAAACATTGCTGCTATGTCAATAAGTAGCGGCCAAAAAACGAAACTTGTTTCTAATTTTGTTTTCGAGCCATTTTTTACATACTGACCTATCAATCAGATGTCAGAAATAAATTTTCCCTCTCATTGAAACTTGATTCTAACATCAACTGACCTCCAACTAGTGAACTTGATTGTATCTACGCCATATATGACTCGCATGAAATGTTGGTAAAAATTGAAAATCACGTCTGGGATTCGGAATTAAGATCTAGTCAATCAAGTAAAAATTTTTTAGCTTATTTAAATTTTCTCTGTATATTTTTGTATAGATAACTACTATAAATACGAGCTGCTTTTTTATATATTCAGTTCCAAATTTAATTTAAAATTCAGCTTATTTAATTCCTTTGACAAGTGTTATCGACCACGACGATGGTGTCCCATCCAGACAGGCAAATTCTGGATCTACAGATTGCTGAATTAGCTACTTTGGGGGTGTTTATTTTGGGGAGAAATATCGGGCAGAGAAGATAGATGACAAGATGAACAATGATGGTACAATAGTGGAGCGACAAGTAACCAAATTGTTTTAGTATGAGCGGGCAAGGTGCCTTTATTAAACATAGGAGTCTAATGATTCGTAAGAATTTGATAGACACTTTGTATGAAGACATCAGATTTGCTATTTAAAGTTATTTTTCTCCTAAAGATAGAGTAGTAACGGCAAAGAAGGCTCAAATTTTCTCCGTAATACAAAATTTAGAGGGTTTCGACGATAAATTCCCGGTGGGTATTGGAGACGAAACACGCTATTACGACTTCAAAAAACTCACAACGGCGGCCAATCCCGAAGAAAAAGAGTTGATGAAAAATTTATCTCAGGATTGAGGTATCCTGAAGCAAAACCTAGACTACCAGAAGGCATTACAGCAACACCAACCATTTCAGCTACTGAAATGACTGAGAGCTTACAATTAAGAAATCGAATCATGGCTTTTGAAAGCTCTTGATTAGGTGATAAGCCTTTAATGTGAATAAAGAAGTTGGCTACAACCTAAAATGGGCATATCTGAAACCAAACAAAATATTTACAGCTAATAAAAGCAACAATATGATCACTAGGTGTTGGGGTAAGCCATCTTCTAGTAGATCCTGTCTAGCGCTAACTTAGATTTGCAACCCCTGTGAATAAGTGAGACAATTCTCAAAAAGGTGTACAAGCAGACCACCGCCAAATTCATCTCAAAACAATATACAGAATAACTTTTGTGATGAAAAAAAAAATCTTCAGAGCAAGCAACTTCAGCATCCGAGATGAAACTGATTTATTTTCAAAGAACATTTTTTTAGCATGGGAAAATGTATCGATAAAAAAATTTGCAAAGTAGAAGTGTAGGTAGACATAGGTTCAGAAACCCTTGTTTGCTTTGTAAAGCATAGTTAGATAGTAAAAAAGGCATCTCGAAGCCTAGGATGCTCATCAATTAACGCCTCTGGGAATTTTTACGTGTGACGTTGAGTGGAACGGAAGCAGGTACACACAAAAACAACTATCAGTTGTGCAGTCTGAAAAAGAATTTAGTTTACTTGTTAGAGACCTTCTACTCAAGCACGGCAGGAAAAACATCGACCCCAAAAGTTTACTTGTTGGGAAGGGTAGCAAAGCTCATGTGAAGCTGATACCAAGATCAGAGCCAATGCTCTGCAGAACAGAAAATTACCTCTACCTCTTCACGGCAAAGTCATAGAAAAGCTGGAACAGATGATAAGACAGGGTATTATTGAACTGGTACAGCCAGGAGGAATCACTATTGCATCTTCAGTTGAGTGACAGAATGACAAGAGTGGAGAACAGAGACTTTGTGTGGACTTTAAAGTGCATATCATTGGCAAGTTTATGGATGAGGACTTACCAATATCAGGTGGAGACAATCTTTCACAACTTACATTGGGCCCCATGCTATAGCCAAATTGGTCTTTCAGATGCCTACAATCAAAATGATTTTGATGAAGAATTAAAGAACATATGCACAATCAACACATCTCAGGGACTATTGCAGATGTCTTCTTCATCCCACCAGAATTGCAACAAGTCAACGCACAAAGAAATCAAAGTAGTTGGAATCTTTCAAGACAATGTATTGGTCTCTGAGCCTGCCGAAGAACAGCTCGACAAGAGAAAGCTAGCAGTCACAAGGCAAGTACGCGAGAACAACTTTAATATTGATGAGAAAATTTAAAATCAGAACCAGTCAAGCGCGTTATTTTTTAGAATACTTTATTCCAATGGAGACAAAAGGGCCAAATTCCAAACATTTTGAAAAAAATAAATGCAAAACATTTATTATTATTAAACAATTGGAATGGTTTTTCGGCTACGAAATTTTTAAAGAATATTGATTTGTGATTTTGCAACAAAATTGCTACCCTTAATTAATAGCATATTCTCATGGGGCAAAAGGCAACAAAAGCCTTGAAGACATAAAAAACGAATTATGTTCTAACTTCCCGGAAGAGCCTTACATCCTTGAAAATGAAGCCATTATAACTACTGATGTATCTGTAAAAGCAATTGGTGGGTTTTTGCAAAAAGGACTACCAGTAAAAAATATCTCGAGGAAATTGACTCCAACGGAGCAAAAAAAATCACACATGGAGCATGAAGCACTGACAAATGCCTTTTTGGCCACAAGGTTAAAAGAATTTTTCTTGGAAGACGATTTACCCTGCCGAGAGACTTCAAATCACTCAAACTTTTCTTTACACCTGACAAGGAGATCCCAAAAACAGCATCAGCTAGAATCAAAAGATGAGCAGTAGTTTTAATGGGTTTTGAACTTGAATTGAAGTACACGACAGGAGAGCAGATAACCAATGCTGATGTTTTGAGCAGAACAGATTTTGATGATAACGAATCCAACAACGATCGAGTGTGCTTCGCAATCAATAGTTTGTCAGAGTGATTTGAAGACCCAAGCAGAAATCAAAACTGAACTCAGACTGAACAGAGCTTTCCAGGACATAATGAATGAAACTGAAAGTGGCAATTGGAAAGAATGTTTAGAAGCCGAAAAAAAGGAACTGAATTGAACAACCGAAAAATGCGGTGACGACACACAATGGAATCTTCTTCAGAGGTGTTGTTTCTTTCATTCCGTTCAAACTGCGATAATTGATTTTGGCAAAACGCTTGAGCTGCATCTTGGGAGGAATGCAACTGAGGCATCAGTCAGATTGATAGCATGGTGGCCTGGCATTACACGAGATGATCAACTTTTTACTAGTAAAAAAGAATTGTCAATTGATTAGGCCTAGCCTGGGAAAAACAGTCTCTAGGTGGCTAAAAGCCAACGTACAGGAACGGCTCTACATGGACTGGGGATATGGTAAGAACCAAGGCAATATCTAAGTAATTGTTGACGCCGGTTAAATCTGGATGGAATTTTTCCTCGCGGGAATTATAACATCAGAAAATTTTAAAATATTCTTAGTCAACTCTTCGAAAGATTTCGAATGACAAAGACTTTAGTATCTGATATTGTACCTGAATCTGTAAGTGATAACATTAAGCAATATAGTGAAACCCGGGGAGTTCAGAAAAAGAATCATCTTTCTATCATCCAAGAGCTAATGAACTAGCTGAGAAAGCATATCAACTGTTAAACAACTCAAGTGTGGAGTCCCAATCTCTACGTGTCATTTGGGGCATTCCTTCAAAGGGCACTGGTGACACATGGAAACAATTAAAAGAAGAGGTGCAAAATTTCAGTTGATTTACTTCTGAGAAGCAGAGTGAGACTACCAGCATTAACAGAATCTGACTAGAACACACTCATTCAATTCATCACAAACGAAGAGTCGAAGACCGTTTGGGTGACTTTTATAATCAGGAAGGGCTTGAGCACATTTTACATACAGCCCAAAACTCAACTCAATCTATCTTAATGACAGAGAATTAGGTTGGGAGACTAGAAAAGGGCAATGTGAAAACTGAACCACCAGTGGAGGAAACCATATCTCAATCAAAACCACAGGTTCAGATCACATCTATGTGGCAGGTACAGATGTGGCATCTTCACATCAAGACAATGCTTCTGTAGCTGCATCAGCTGCACAGCAGCAACAAACCGAACCGATAGAGCAGTAAACAAGAAATAGAAAACAATCCGAACATCTACAAGAAATAAAAAACAATCCGACAGATTTGGAGAACCTATACTCACAAACTTGCTTAAAAAAGAAGGATGAGATGGTTTCAAAGAAACATCAAGAATTTTAGAGGTTTTCCTTTGAAGTTTTAAAGAACGAGAGAAAAATTTACCTGACAAACCTTGCTGCTGTGTCGATAAGTAATGGCCACAAAACTCAACTCGATTCTAGTTTTGTTTTGGGGCTATCAATAAATATTGACTTATCAATCAGATGTCGGAAATAATTCTCCCACCCGTAGAAACCTTATTCTAACTTTGGAAATTGAAAATTGCGTCGGGGATTTGGAACTAAGATCATTCAAATGTCAAGCAAGTAGAAATTTTTTAGCTAATCTAATTTTTCCCAGTATATTTTTGCATAGATAACATCTATAAATACGAGCTCAGCTTTGTATTTTGTTGGTTCTAATTGTCATTTAATATTCAGCTTATTGAATTCTTTTGACCCGTGTTATCGACAACGACAAGCTTCAATTTGAACAACCCAGAACCACTATTTTTGCTTTCGATTTCTTAATTTTTTGATTTATCGACTTTTATTATCACTAGCTGTTTACTAGAGCACGTGTTTTTCAATCAAACTAAAAAAAGTCGCTGCGTTGAATTGAACACGGTTTTGCGTTTAACTATTGTCTGAAAAAAAACATTGTCGGCCGATACGCTAAAAAATTGATGCTGGGATTGTTGATGATGATGACCCAAGGTCCAATATGCTTGCAATGAAAACCCGCTTTTTCGATACAGTAGAGAGAAAATAATCGAGGTTTTGCTCGAACTGCAATCATCCTCTGCATATTATCAGGCGAAAATGGATCTCAGATACATCCCTTTACCGTGAAGACTTTTTTGTCAAGTTACTTAGTTTAAATCACTGGTAAACTAAAGGTGAACAGATAGGTCTATGGTTCGAGGGGTTGTTAACACCCTCTAAATTTATATTAGATAAAACTTTTTTTGCATAATGTCGAATAAGCTGAAGTGTCATTTGAATGATTGTGCGTTTGATGTAACGTTTCGTAACAATCGTAATTTTTTCTGCCCTCGTATCATTTTTTCAACATAAGCTCATCTCTATTTAAAACTTAAAGCAATTCTTACCTTTATGTCCATGTTCAGAGTTCGTGCCATGACCGCATGGCACGAACGGAAAAGATCCTTATCTCTCATCAGATTTAAACCCCCCCCCCCCCCGCCCCCCAGTGATCTCTCAATAAACAAAAAAAAGTGTGCAAAAACTCACTGATGTTGTATACATCCCGGAACCCAGCCTGCGGTAGCATGACAATAGGACAGTACTGTGTGTCGAAGGGGAAGTCTGACACGTCGAAAGAACAAGACAGTTCTATTGTGAGAACTGAGTAATAACTCACAATGAATCCTTTATAATTCACAGCCTGCTTGTCATCCATTGCGTTATGCAGCAAACCCACTGCGTCTCTGAAAACTATACAAAACCATATTCTGGACCAAATTAAAATGTTGAGATTTTCGTGCGTTGCAAATTTACTTTGTTCAGACTGATGTTCATTCTTATTCTCGGACCGCGTAATTTTGAACACACGACGTCCCCGTTGCCCCTAGTATTCCGAAACGAACGAAAACAGCGTAAGAAACTGTCGTATGCTAGGGTTGTTCGGCATTTTTGGGTTTAAACTTAGGAAACCGCCCGTGAGTTTGGTCTGAAACGCAAGAAAACTTCGGTATGTTTGGTTTTTAAACGTCAGAGATGTTCGGTATGTTCGGTTTGAAAGGCAAGAAGGTAAGGTTTTATCATGCGAAAATTTGAGATTTTGTTTATAATGTAGTCATAATTTAAGATTGCGTTCTTTTAAATGTGATTTTTGAAGAAAATTTTTGAATAAATATGTTCAAATATTTTGCAAATACTTCTTTAGCTCGCTAACTAAACAGTTGAACAAATACAAATTTCGTGCTCGTTTACAATAGTGAAATATAAAATATTTGTTGAATTGATGTTAATTCTGTCCATTAATTCACATTTGTGATTTTTTTCATGTGATTTCAAATAGAGTACATGGATAGTTAACATCGTTCGAAACCAAACATTCAGACGATTTCCTTTGTTTGAAAACCGATCAAAGCGACCATTTTTTACATTGAAAAACGAACAAAATGAAGATACCACCGAAAACACGAAAGTGACTTTGTCATTAGGGTCTAATTTAAACCTAAAATAGCGATGGTTTGCTTCCCTTTTTAAAAAACAAATTCTGGATTAGGAGCATTAATTTTTGCAAGGGCATACTAACTCTTCTTATGTGAGGACCTGCCAGATGACCATCCATTGTTTCAGTAAGATATCGAAATGTAAACGTTTTGGGTCCTTTTTGTGGACCAAATTCTGGACCATTCTGAATAAATTGTTTTTATGAAAATAATAACCTTTAAAATTAGAAAAATTACGGCAGATTTTTTAAATTTCTCATTGCAATTAAAAAAAAACTTTTACAAAATTGATTGGCGAAAAGAGTTCAATTAAGTAGAATGTATTAGTTGCAATCTCTTGAAAGAAAAATTGTCAACATTGCTAAAATTTGTCATCATCTGAGCACTTTTTGTTTTACGTTTTCGGTTTTCCGTTAGAAAACAATTGGAATTTTCCATAATAGGAGAACGTTTTGCTAATAAGAAAAGAGAAATTCAAAACCGCGGATTTTTAGTGCCATTTTTACCAAAAAAAACGGTATATGTCATAGCGCTACTGTGTATCTATATGGTAGTAAATCAGAACACTTCATGTTTGGCGCTAGCTTGCCTCTATTGAGGAAAAAATCATACGCAATATTTATACATGTTTAAACTCGCTGATAATGCGCATTCTCGGCTTCAAATTTATTTTGAATTTGGCCTAAAAAGTTAGACCTTAAAGTACAAAATGAAATATTATTCAGCAATCAACATTGAGAATATATTGCTTCATTGTGTTTCCATAGTCATAGAATATGAGATCAATTCCGATCACTAGTTCAGATAGTGCAACTTTTTCCATCAATTTCATACACGATCAGAGTTTAAATATTTAACAGCTCTTTTGTTTTGAGATGGTAGATTGATTCGTAGAGACAAAGGTGATCCAACACTGCACAGGAAAATGTCATTCTTTTAGTCCCAAAAAGTTGGTTAATAGTAAAACTCTTAAAAAAATTGTTTAACATTATTTTGCTCCAGACAATTTCTTAAATAATATAAAAACGTCGAAAATTTAAGTCTGACAGGCTTCATGATTCTGACGAAGTTTTTGAGAAAAACTTGCATTCGTTGTGGTTCGAGTTGTACGGCAGAACTTCCAAGTAACTTTAGCAGGAGTCACGTCACTTTTCCTGAACATCAACTTGAAAATTTGGCACTTTATATAGGAAAATCTGACCTTGTAGAATCTGACTCTGCATAAATATGGAATTGTGAAACGTGCGCGCTCGTGTTTCAAACCGGTTGCGGAAATAAACACCCCACGGAAAAAAACCCACTTCATTTTAGGGAACTATTCTGTTTTGCCCCACGGAAATAAACCCCCATGGAAAGAACACTTCATTTTAGATAGGCAATAAACCCCCACGGAATAAACCCCAACGGAAATAAACCCCCATTTTACTATTAAAGAGCTGCGCATTTAGCGCGTTTGGCCATGCCTCAGCGGCCCTTGAGACCTGATATGAAACTATCACAACCGAACAAATTATAACGACCAAATTTCGATTTTAAAATGGGGTTTTTTTCCGTTGGGGTTTATTTCCTAGACCGGTTTCAATTATATAATGAAGAATCGGATCTATTCTGCCCCCCCCCCAGCTTAGTGAGCATAAATCTTTTATGATCCCCAGGCAAACGTGCTATTTTCTTACATATTAACATGCTATATAACATCATATAATTTGTAACTGGGGGTCATAAAAAACGCTGTGGGGGGGGCAAAAACTGAATAGATCCGCGACATCAATCCTTGTGCGACTGACTATTCGTTGATTTGGCTCGCACATTGCCCCCCCCCCCCCCTCCTCCTCCTCCCCTTGAGCGACCCAAAAAGATCTGATACGAAGGGTCACTTGAGCCTGGAACCTCGATCTGTGTACAATTTTCAGAGTATAACCATTCCCTACTTACATATAGGTGGATGCCAGAAGGTTTTCCGGGGAACAGCCAGAGCTTCAACGCCGTTATAGTCTTCTGGATTCCAAATCGCATGATTAGAATGATAGAACACGATTGTCACAATTCTCATTGCAATGGAACCCTGTTTCTCGTTAACAGATACGATCTGCTCTATGTCAATGTACAATCTAGCAGTATTATTTGTTATATCGAGCGGTGGTGATAAATCGGTGAAGTATTTCGTCAAGTTTTGTAGTAACTTCCGAGATTCTTCAGCTCCGTTCGATTCTGAAGCGTTTGAGTTCTTTATAATTGGCAGAAATATAACAAAAGTAATAAGTAGGTTACTAACCAGAGTCTGAATTACAGACATTTCAAACAATTTTTGAACTTAAGGTCCTGTCAAATTTTATATCGAAGATTTTTGTAAGCAATTCAAATACAAAAATGAAAATTATAAATTTAAAAGCAAAAAATTTTTGACCGATTATGCTAGGATGTTAATTTTGGTTAGATGTGCGCAATATCTTTTAAGAATTAGATCAACATCAAGATAGCGCAATGTAAAATATCGAAAAATAAACTCAAACATAAGATTAAATCGGTCGTTTGTAGGGGGGGGTCTATTTCTAGTAGAACTGCGCTGCGCTTAACCTCGCTGCAAAATTTTTGAATAAAAAAAAGAAAAGCTAAAGCAAGCTCTGTGTTATTTTTAAATATAAAAAGTTGCTTTATACATCGTTTGTTACTTATATTTATAGACCAAGTTTAATTTCCCCGTGCAAACAACAGAAACAACACTAAAATGCTGAGATCGGAATAAAAAATTAGAGGAAAAAATTTGGACTAAAAAAAAGGGGGCGGGAATTACAATAGTTTGCACCATGCCATTTATCGGGTTCTACTGCTTCTGATACCGCGTCATTAAACCCACTCACATTTAAATTCTATAAAATTTTGACCCCAGTATCATTTAACACGCAAACTTTGCACACCGAAACACACCCGCCTCGAACCCTGCGTGCGTTTTCGGAAAAAAAGCCCACGGAAAAAAACACCAATTAATTTTTGATAGGAGATAAACCCCCACGGAATAAATAAACCCCCACTTGACTATTAACGAGCTGAGCATTTAGCACGTTTGGCCATGCCTCGCGGGCCATGGCCATGCCCTAGTTGCCCGTGGGACTTGATATAAAACTATCACAACCAAGTAAATTATTACGGACAAAATTCAAACTTTGAATGGGGGGTTTACTTCTGTGGGGGTTTATCTCCTATGTAAAATTATGCGGGGGTTTTCTTCCATGGGGGTTTTTCCTCCTACCACCTGCGTGTAACTAACTTTGAATGTGATACAAATTACATAATTAATACAAATTAACGTATTTTTAAGGAGCTCTTCTTCTTCTTCTTCTTCTGTTATCATATCCGTTGACAGACGTTGATTGCCTCATTTGTGAAGAGTTTCCAATTTTCTCGATCTCCGGCCGCATGTAATATATCGTTCGGTCTTCCAGGGAACTGTTGTAGGAAGAGAGTCCTCTGTTTGCCTCTTGCTTTCTTCCCATCTATTTTTCCGGAAAATGATAGCGCTCCTAGCTCCCTTTTCCGTATGACATGACCAAGGAAGCGCAATTGTCGTCGTTTGACTTCCTTGACCAAGCTTATCTGTTTGCAGGTGACTCTCAGAACTTCTGCTTTGCTTTTCTTGGCTGCCCAGGATATCCATTGCATTCGTCGCAAACACCACATTTCGAAAGCACAGATTTTGTCTTGTATCACTTCTGATATTGTCCATGTCTCGCTGCAATATGTGTATATCGGGTGCGCATATAATTTCAAAACCCGGTATCTGCATTGGAAGGACAATTGTTTTACACAGGACACTCCTCAGCTCGTTGAAAGCAGCTTTTGCCTGGGCGCTCCTGATCTTGATCTCGTATTCATCTTTGCATGCCCCCGAGATCGTACACCCCAAGTGTTTAAAATTTTCTACCTGGTTCAATGTACTCCCGTCCACCATAATCTTGCAAACTGGGGCTTCTGCCTTCTTTGATACAACCATGACTTCTGTCTTTTTGATGTTGATTTGCATGCCAAATTTCTTGATCACACAGTCGAGTTGTGTTACCAAGGCTTGTAAGTCCTCTTGGTTTTTGGCAATTAAGACTGTGTCATCTGCGTATCTCAAGTTGTTGACATTGACAATTCCTACACCAATTCCTGGGAGGTTTTTAATTGTTCGCATGAGGATTTCACTGAACAAGGAATCTAAATCTGGCGACAATACGCAGTTTTTTCTCACACCTCTTTTGATCGGCACGATTTTGCTTACAGTGTAATTAATCCTGATACCTGCCACCTGTTGATGATAAAGGTTCTGCATCAGTCTCAACTCTTTGTCTTCCAGTTCCAGATCATCCAAGAAGTGCATGAATTCATTCTGCACCACTCTATAAAATGCTTTGTTGTAGTCAACAAAACACAAGTAGACGTCTGTTTGCATCTGTATTGATCACTGACTGAGGACTTTGAGAATTAAAACTGCATTCCTTGTTCCGCAATCTGCACGGAATCCGTATTGACAGAGATCAATTTCTTGCATGATCTTCGATTTCTTGGGCTGGTTTACAATTTTCAGTGCGACATCAGAATGATTGTTCTAAATTGGTCACATTGCACGGTTCCTGCCTTTTTGGCACTGGTATGAAAATAGATTGACACATTTCCTTGGTTAAACGGCCCCTCTCGTATACTTCAATCATCAAATGTTTAAGGTATTTGAGCGCTGTTTTGTTCAGCAACTCCAACATTTCAACTCTGAAATTATCTGGTCCGGGCGCCTTTCTTATTTTCGCAGTCTTGATAGCTTGGCGCACCTCCGATTTGAGGATTTTTGGACCTGAGAGAATTCTGTCAAAGAGTAGTGGTTCGTCGCTACGATTTGGGTCATCGTACAGGTTCTTAAAGTACTCACCCATCTCTGGCATATATCACTCTCGTCCATCAGCAACTTACCTTCATTGTCCTTTGTTCCGGTGTGCTTTGAGAAGCTCCTGTATCTCCCTGCTAGCTGTTGAATGTTTCGGTGTGCTTCCATCTGCATGATGTTGTAAAGAGTTTCTACTTCCTTGGACTTCGTGTTCAGGTAGCTCTCCTGTGCTTTGAAGCATTCTTTTATCACTCTGCTATGTATTAGTCTATAGCCATCTATACGATCTCGTGATTTTGCTTTCCTTCTCATTCCCACGAGTTCAACAATTTCTTCGGTTATCCAAGAGTTTTGATTCTGCTTCTTGCTTTTTGGTACGCATTCAATGGCTTGATTTATCGCTCGGACGAAGATCCCGTAGGTCTCTTCCTTCGACATTTTCGATTGGTGCACGTTTCCCAGTCTCTCTTCTAGTGTGCCATGAATCTCCTCGACTGTCTTTGGGCTGATGCTGTCCCAGTCCTGCAATTTCGTCTTTGTTTCTTTGCAATGTAAGTTCAATTTTATTCTCAATTTGACGACCACTGGGCTGTGGTCACTCCAGCAATCGGCCCTTACTGCCGTGCTCGAATCTAGGACACTGGGCATGAATATTTTCGGCGCAAGTATGTAATCGATCTCATTTAAGCATCTTCTGTTTGCACTGGCCCAAGTCCATAGCTTCTTTTCGGGTTTAGCAAACCAAGTTTTCGTTATACACAGATCTTTCTCGCAGCACCATTCTAACACTCTCTCCTCTTTCATTGATGTTATCTAGTCCATTGCCCCCGCTTAGGGGTACGTTTTTCTCTCTTTTTTCTTGTTTTCATTTTTTGCATTGAAATATTCCATAACAATGAGCTTTTCATTGCTTTTCCGGTTATTCAAAGCTGTTTCAATTTGCTCATAAAATTTCAAGATTTACGCTTCTTCCGAATCAGCCGTTATAAGGAGCTGGTTGACACTTTTAAATTGTTTAATGACGTTCTGGGGTTCTAAAAACTAACCACAATTTTATATCCAATCTAACAAATTCTATTGTCGCAGATCTGTGTGTGACTTTCATGAAAAATATGGTCAAAAACACTCTCAGCAAGGAAAATCAAACGGCATTTCTACTAAACTACATGAAAAACCTATATTTTGTTTACAGTAACGGAGAGAAACTGAAAACAACCTGCATTTGTAGTCAGGTGTAGAAAACATCAAAAATCATAAAATTTAACAAAGTTTACGTGGACACCATTGAAAAAAGTTTTTTTGAAATCTTACAGAAACTTGCCAGTAATGTTACCAAATCATTTGTACTACTTCTTATTTGTACTACTTCTAAGGTTGTTACAAGATTTTAATCATCTTGCGAGAACTTTGCAAGATTTTGAATAGATCACACAAGAATCTTGCGGGATTTTAATCTGGCTGTCACTGGGCGGAGACAAAAAACAACTAATGAACTCCTCAAAGAGGAGAATTGTGATTGCGATCAAAGATATGATTGAAACATGGCCATTAATTTACCTTTTTCCAAGTGATGATTTTTATTTTTATGAAGTTCATGAAAAAAACAAGACGTTTTTTAAGTCTCATTTTGTTTTATGAGGCCACGGATTTATTGTATTTGGATTCCGCTTCATTCATTAGGACTCTAGTTGCGCAGAGTTAGAAGCATAATACAAGGTAAATACCCAGAAATGTTTTTTAATGTATTTAAATATTTCAAAGCCTGACAGTTATAGTAAATAACGGAAAAACCGTTAGATTGTTCTGACGAAAAGCTTCCAAAAGAGGTTTTGGGTTCCGTAAAAACTTGATAGTTCTGGCTTTGTTGGTTAAATTAGCTGTGTTATTCTCCAAAAAATAGCAAATACGGGAATTCACACCAGGCTTGCAAGATTTTTTCAGGATATATTGCAAAGCATGCATCATAAATTCTTTTTACTGAACTACTGAACTTAGTTATAAAACTGTATCAATCACATATAAAGAATTTTAATGGTCTGAATGTGACATAAAATAATTTTTTTCAGCTTTCTTTTTTACAAAAATCATATGTTTTGTTGAAATGACTTTCCTCACGAAGATTGGGCTTTAATCAGGAGAAAATGTTATGTAATAACAATTTGATTTGATTTGAGAAAAAAGAAATCAACGCAAATATTTTCATTAATCATATTAAAATAAATTTTTCTTTAAATGGAATTTCAGTTTCTTGTTTTAGTTAGACTTCTATCAGGCACAGACTAGATACTGAATTAGCAGAAGTCATTGCAAGAAAGAGCAGCCTTTATGAAAGAGTTCGAAACATTACACAAAATTCTCAGATTTTGTACAGTTGCATTTCGAAACTGATTTGTTTTATGCCTCAACTTCAGGTTAATGGGAAAGTTTTCGTATCCCATATAATTTTTTTCGCATTATTTAAGGTTTTTGTACCTCAATGTAAACATTTTTATAATTGTCATCTAGAAATCAAAACTCATAGCAGAAATCACTCAATTCTTTAACAAACAAACAACGCATCAATCGGACGTGTCTTCTTCTCTAATTACAATATGACCGTCCTTTGATGGTATTGACAAATCATAAATAAAAAAGAAAAGTATTATTACTATTTTTCAAATCGGGGTTAAAAAACACGGTTGTAGAATCAAAACTCGTGTTGCTCTTAGAAATTGCAAGCAAAATACTTAAAAATGTGTGGATTTTCATAATCTTATCAAGATTTTAAAATATTATAATTTTATTCAATAGGAACTGATGTAATTTTAAACTCACAACAAATAAATTCAATTTAACAGCTGATAAATTTGTCAAAAAATGTGATATATGCCACCAAGCTTTGAGGGTTCTAGAAAGTGGGATTTTGTTTCAACGAGTTCCAAAAGGTTTTTTTGCTAGTTTTTTTTAAAAAATGCTGATAATTTTTTATGGTGTTAAGAATAATTTTTGAACTCCAAGCGATATTTCCACCAGGCTATACTATGTTGCATTGGGTCTTTTATGCTTTTTAATCGTTTAAAGAATCTTTTTAATAAATGGACCATTAAGCATAATTTCATATTCAGATTCATAAAGCAGTAAATAAAGAGCCCTTATAAGTGAACAACACAGACAAAATAGAAAACATTAATGGGATGAGCTTAAGACAGTACAATTATATTTTTTTGCTTTTCAAAATCAGTCTAAATATTTTCGATGTTCAAAAAGAAGGTAGACCACTTCTCATACAATAAGGTCAGAGTTGTATCAATTTTAAATTGAATTTATAAAAATTAGGGAAAAGGTTAAGTTGCAAATATATACAGAAAATTAGTAAATTTTCTTTTCTGCATTAATTTTTTGTGGTAGGCAGACGCATCTCATGCTTCAGAGCCATGATAAGAAGTGATAAGTTTACCAATAAAATATTCTGATATATTTTTATTTTCAAGAAAATTGGGGTTATTTTCTTTGAAACTTTGTTTGCTATCACTAGACTTCATAAATTTTTTGCGTCTATAAAGTTTTATCAGTTCAAATTCAAAATTACGCTTATTCTCCGATTTTTAATATATACTCCCTAATTGATATGAGGGCTTAAAGTTCTTAAATGTTCTCATTTGCAGTTTTTGTCTTACGAAAGAAACAAAAACTTTTGTTCAGAAAACTATGACCTTTCAAACCAAGCTCTGTTTCAACATCAAAGATTTTTAAAGGGACTGAATTTTTAATTTACCAATTTCCTTCTTTAAATAAACTAACGAGATCAAGAAATAATTGTTGACACAATTAATTGGTTCAATTTTCCCGTATAGTGTTTGGTGATTGCACTTTCTGAGATTGAGAAAAAATCTAACGGCGTTTTCCGTTTCTTCTTTTAATTAACAATTTATGGCTCATAAACCATACTTTTTTTCTTTTCCCTCTTATGCGACCGCGTTGAATCTGCTTCGCTATAGACTTTACTAAAAATTTCAGGGGTCGTGGTATTATCGGTAAAATTTTATCTAAAACAAGCATCTTTTTTTCTTATCTAATTTACCTTTTTTTCACCATACTCTTACATTATTTCTCTGTGAAAATTCAACACCGGTTTAATTGCAAATAAACTAATTGAAAAGAAAAAGTATGCGCTGTCCTTTTACTTTCGCATTATTGATATTAATACAAGTTGGGCTTTATGAGTCACCAAACGGCGCTGACCAAGTTCGCAAACTATATACTATGTTCTTGGAAAACTTTTCAGAAATGTCACCGCCTTTAGATATGGAAAACAAAACTGTTTATGTTTACTTTGATTTGCATCAAATATTGGACGTTGATGAAAAAGAGGGTTCTCTGTCGTTGAGAGCCACCTTCACAACTATGTACAAATCTGATCACGCTGTTTGGAATCCTGATGACTTGAATGGCACCACTTCAGTCCTAGTTCCTCTTGGAACATTCTGGAAGCCACCAATATGTACGTTTCTTTCATTCAGAAATTATTTTTCCAGGACATAAAGTGATTTAAGAAGCAAAGTTGTTAGACAAAATTCTCACAATTTTAAAAATAGCAAACGACCAAATCGTCTATGGAAATTAACAATAAAAAACACCAGGAGACTCGATAATGTGCGTTTGCGCATAATGTTCAGTCCCCGCTCAATCACGTCTTTGACTTAATTGTCCACCAAATGAAGAAGAGATAGAAAACTTCACTTAATGTTCGAAAAAATCAGTTATTGTTCAAAAAGAGTTAAGCTAATACCACCAAACAAACGACAATAACTTAATAGAGGGCCGATAAAAACTACAATAAAAGAGTGTAAGAAACAAGACAAACTTGCAAATCAAATAAAAACAACAAGCATTACTTAAGACCAAGACTAAAGGTTAATCAATTTTTTTTGGAAAAACTTAGTTAAAAGGTCCGAATAGCATAAGCTAAAAAAAATAAAATAGACCAAGTGACTTGCATTTTACCCAAAAAGATATGATACCTTTTTTGAGAATTATTAACAAGTAGACAAAAGAGGAAAATCAGAAAATTTGGTTACACTTTTTGAAAAAAGTTAAAATCAAAGTCATGAAACCAATTAGCTATCAACTGAAGTCATTCAATGACTGCATCCATACTTTCAAACAAAACCATAGAGAACCGTCCTTGTTTAGAACGTCAAAGGACAAAAAAAAGAAAAAAACACCGATAAAAATCAAAAAGTCATTTCAATCTTGCGAGGAAACAGTGTCGAACTCAATCAGATAAATATGTGTTTTTTAATACATTGAAAAGAACAATTGCACCTTTTTTCTTTAAAATTAATGTGATTTGCAACTTAGCATTATTGAGCCATTAATGTGATGATCAGCAGAACCAGCAAAAACACCTCAATAACTGGAAACTGTCAGAAAAAAAATGAAAATTGGTACTAACAACGCCAGGAAACCCTTAAATAATTAAGAAAAAAGCAATTAAGATCACATAATATTTCATTTGAAAAAGATTGCTTTTTCTCTTTAATGAGATTGCGCATAAATTTTGCAAAAATATATCTTTTAAACCAAATTTTCGTAATAAAACGTAACAAGAGCAAAGTAAAAAAAAACCATGAGCTTTCAACTAAAACAACTAGAGAATCTTAATTTGTTACTGCTTAGCAATTCCACTGCTCTTGTCTTTACGTCAAAACATTACACAATAACATTAAATATGAAGCAGAACACAATTTTCCGCAAAATTTTTGAAGCCAAAAAACCATACAATCTTGCTGAAACTAATATGTTTGTTCATTGGCCTCCATTTGCACTGAAAATAAACCTGCCATTTATTGAATTTACATTTGAAAAAATACTGTCCTATAACAACATAAAGAACAAAAAAACTCAAAAGTATTTCATAAAATATAGAGTAACCCTTTACAATACGAATAATTTTTAAAGCTTAAAGTTCCACGACTAGATCAAAACTGGCCATGGTCTTGCTGCTTCTCTCAAAAAGAATGTACCGGGGTTTTTTTACCAAAAAATTAAAATGCATCAATTGAAAGCATTAGATGGTTTCTTTAAATACACTCTAGGTTGAAATTTAGTCATTTGGTTAAATAGAATTTGTCATAATACTACAAGAAGATCTTCAAATGCATGGAAATCCTTTGAAATCATTTGAAGTTTACGAAAACAATTTGTCGGAGCCAAAAAAAACCACGAGCTTCACTCATAAAACACATTTTTGGTTCACTTGCACTTATAGAACTTAAAAAACATCTTAGTAATTGGAACTGTATATGAAAAAAGAAGTAATTGGGATGAAAGAAAGCAAAAGGAAATATTTTTAAAGGGAAAGACCCTAAAAAAATCCGAATCTTTTTTCATTGGAAAACTATGGACTATAACTGGCCCTCCTATCGCTGCTTTTCTGTGAAAAAACGCATTTTTCCGAAATATTGCGTAACATTTTTTTTATCAAACAAAAATCTTATTGTATCACAAATAGTCGATGCGTTTTCTTCTAAATAAGCGTAAGACGGCAAACAGTTTATTTGCAGAAGACTTGCTGAAGATTGGGAGATACAATTAGACCATATATGAGTGGTGGAAGATTGTATCAGCAGTTTTTATAACTGCATCACCAGTAAAACTGGACAAAGTGATTGATTTATTTGATGCCATTTTTAGAAAAAAAGGAAGAAATGCTGAATTGTTGGAAAATCTGCACCTATTTTGCCAAAATTGTTGGTCCAAACAAATTGCCAAGTCTCTTTTATTTTTAGACGTGAAACCATATTGTTTTGAAATTTATCATATTTCAGCAAAAGTTACAAAAAAAGTTAACAAAACATCGGAAATTAGGCTGACGTTCACAAATTTTAAACCTCCGTAACTCCTTGGAAAAAACTAATTAGAAAAATTTTACAATTGACAAGCTTTCTAATGACACCCTTCACACTCCTGTTCGATGAATAGATCGATCGGCACAAATTGACTGAACAAAAAAGCTCAATAGTGGGTCGGAACAATAATGATCGAACAGAAGTTGTTCTTATATGCTCTCATGTACAACGAGAGAACATTTTACAATTTTTCATAAGCCTCGACAATTTGGTTACAAAAATTTCATTTTAATTATGTTTTTTTTTTCAGAAGTGTTGTTGCAAAGCTCAAAAAAGTCAAAATGAAATGATGAAATAGACTTCGACGAAAATATTTAAACATTTCTGAAAGCTCAGGTTTGCAAAGCAATAAAATTTGAAGCTGATAATCCAAAAAATCCTAAAAACAATCTTTAAAAGAGCAGCTTTGAAATGTTTCGAAGCGAAAAAGAATCACACAAAAAATTTTGAACTCAATGTCTTCAAAAATAGTGAATTAAAAAAGAAAAAAAAATTTTACGCAAGCCATTGAAAACCCATTCTGATCATTAAAAGTCAAATCGATAGAGAAGACAGAAATATTTTGATTCAAAGTCTCGTCTCGACAAAACAATTAAATTATTTAACTTTATGCTTTTAAGGGCAATGAATAAGAGCTGATAAGAGTAAAAAAAAATCGATCACAAAATGTTTCACAAACTTTTCTAACCACTCTGACTCGAACGATTTCAAAAGTAAGAAAATTTTTAAACAATTTCAAAGGAGCTTATTTCAAATCAATTATTAGCAAAAATTTTGACGTTTATGCTCCCAATTAAACTCCAGTCCCGAATGCTGCTTATAAAATACACAGGTTTAGGAAATCTGTATTGGACATATAATAAAAAGACTGTCCACAGATGTATCAAGCTAAGTATTTAATTATATCAATATTTAACCAATCTACACTTGTGTCCCTGAAACAGAAGTACCAAAAAACGACAAAGAATTTTTTGAAACATATCTTCAAAACAATCAAAGTAATTAAGTTGGCAATATCTTCAGAACCATCTTTGCACTGTAAAGCTCAACCAAATAAACAAATAAAAAAATATCATAACAATGTTTATCATTGCCGGACTTTAACATAACAAAACGGAAGCCAATAAACGTTTTAACAATTTTAATGATAGAATACATATGATTTCAAAAAATTTAGGTCGCTGACATCGTTAACTTTAACTTTCTTTTTCAATCCAAAACCAGCGAGTTGATTCGACAATTTACTATAATCATCTTCTTGACTATTTTGATCCGGCGTATATATATATATATATATATATATATATATATATATATATATATATATATATATATATATATATATATATATATATATATACATACAAAACAGATAACTTAAAAATAAAAATGTTGACTTGATGACGGTCTATGCGTTGAAAATCCTTACTTCCGATCAAAAATGCTATCCAAGGTTGTCAAATAAAATTGAAATAGCTTAGCAAAGGTACGGAACAAAATTTGTCAGATACTTGCTATTGATGATCTCAAAACCACTGTTTTGATATTTCAAAACTTTTTCACGTTTTGTCAACCTTTCATTTTTATATGAAAACTCGAAATTCTACAAAAATTACTACAAATCCTTAAAAAATCTAGTCTACGTCAAAACATGAGGGGACGCAAAAAGTTGTCTTTGGTATATTAAAGATAACCGTAATATTTAGAGCAATATGAGTAAACAGAGCAGCAAATGCTTAATGATAGAGCGCAAATTTTTGAAGTGAGGAAGAGAAGA
>NW_027450451.1:0-67072 GCF_964194025.1 Convolutriloba macropyga | reverse complement strand
TGTTTAAAAATGCCGACAATTTTTTAGGTGCGGGGGGAGCTAGGTGGGGTGGGTGGGTAGATAGGTTGGGGAGGTGGTTAGTGCTGGGGTAGTTGGGGGTAGCTAGGTGAAGGGAGGGGGTAGGGGTAGGTGGGGGGTAAGTTGGTGGGGGGGGGGGGGGGTGCGGGGCGGTGGGGGTAGGTAGGTGTTGGGGGATTACCAACAGTTCCTAATTTGAACATTACCAACAGTTTCTAATTTCTATACATTACAAACGAAGCTACTGTTAAAGTCCAATGTTCAAAAACAGAAGTCAACAACCAAAAACGGAGGTAAATGATCGAACAGAAAGAAGTCAAAATTCAAGTCATGAACCAACTTGCTTTCTGCTAAAAAAACCGGTATAATCTCAATACTCCTCTTCGAGTCGTAAAAACCTGCAGAATCTCAATACTCCTCTTCGAGTCGTAAAAACCTGCAGAATCTCAATACTCCTTTCCGAGTCGTTAAAACCTGTAGAATCGCAATACTCCTCTTCCGAGTCGTTAAAACCTGTAGAATCGCAATACTCCTCTTCGAGTCGTAAAAACTGTAGGAGTAGGAATACCGGACCTTCAGGATAACATTGACATTTGTAGCCACTAAGCTACAATGATTTTGATTATTATTTGCTCACAGTCACTTTTACAATAGCAACAAACTGTATTTTAGAACTCTAACAACTTAGATCACTCAAAAATTAAGAAATAAGGCTTTGAAGTCACTCACGAAGTCTAATATTGCTCTAGAACAAACTCAAAAACGGTCACGCAAAAATTTTGCATGGCACACACGTTTACAATAATTGCTTCAAACCTCGTTCAAGAGTAATCACTAACCTAATAGGACTCTAATAACGCGAGGAATTATAAGCAAGGGTTGCATACAACTCAACATGGACTGTAAATTATGTGAATTTCTTAACCCACAATCATTTTTCTCTCAGGTCTTCTACAAAAACTTTAAAAGCCCATCCAGTTCCTTTTATAGTTTCACAGCAGTCGATTGTCAGAATAAAGACTGCAGATCGAGTAGAGCTAATTATGCAAAATAGTCTTTACCCAGCCCTCGCACCCCCCCCCCCCCCCCCAAAAAAAATGTCCAGACATGATTACACACGGATATCCAATGACTCTTGAAAAGTTTTCAAAATATCAATTATCATAATTTAATTGCACTTAACAGACCCAAATATCGGGTTATTACTATCAATAAAACAAATCAAATTAATTTTGTCTAAGTTCTTGTAGTTTTGCCGATTTCTTTCATGAGGTAAAACTGGCTGGCTAAATCTCGCATTCTGCGTTCGGTCATTTTGTCACAACTGATGTTGAAGTTAGCAGCCAAGTTCTTGTCAAACAGGTGATTTGAGATTGATGATGTCTGTGATTGCAGACAAGTTTCTGTTAGCTGCGACAGCGCACTGTTTGAACTCTGTTCGTAATTTGACTCCAATTCTATAAGCAACAGTTTCTTTACCCTAAGCACTTCTCGAAACTCTCTAAAATTAAAGTTTACGTTCCCTTTTTATCTTCTATCTAGAAAAACTGGACACTTTTTCGGAAAAAACTGCAACTAGATTTTTTAAGTTACCTCAAAATTTAAATTTAATAAGGGAAGGAGACTTGCTTTCAAACGAATGCAAAAATTGCAGCCTTCATACAGCAAAGAAATTACATCTACTCAGCAGTTTCAGTGAATCACATTCTTAGAGACTAGTAAGAATCTTAGAGACCTAATCAGCAGTTTAATGGGCGTCACCAGTTTATTCAGTTTTTCAAGACCAAAAGTCACAAAATTCATTGACCTGGCGAAAAATTGGTAGAACAAAAATTTGCATTAAAAAGACCAATGAGCAATTCGAGAGCAATTAATCATGTGCATCAATTTATTCTTCAATTAAGTTGAATTTTCCACAACATAGCCGGCAGATTGCCGGAATAGCTGCGAAAGAATAGACCTGCGTGCCATATAATAGAGACAGAAACAGATACAGATCTAAATTGAAAAAAAAATCGGCGCCGCTCAAAAAAAACTAGGCTAAAAAACATTCAGCGATAAATTAGTAAAGCTTGTTAAAATTCAGAAGCCTCTTATTAGGGACCTTTACTGCACATAGGAGTTCCTTTGACCTTAAGCAAATTCAAATTAAACTTAAGTTTTTAAAGTGCAAAAGTCATTTTATTGAGTGAGGTAAGTCACGTATGATCAAAATCTAATCACGCAAATAACCAAAAAAACTTTCGCTAAAGCGAGTGAGAAATGACGTCACGCGCGCAAATGCTGTTAGTGAGAGGAAGAAGTCATTCAGAAAATTTGACTTTTTCAGCTTTGCTGTGTGAACAAATGTAAAACGAAAAAAGAGCGTCAGACGACGAAACAAAAAAACATAGCAGGACAAGTCCTGACGTACAATTCAAAGAATTTTCATTGACTAAACAGAAAATCTAGACCTAGAATGGGCTGTCAGTGAATTCAGAAAACCATTTTAAAAAAATCAGAACAAAAAAATAAGAAAAAAAACAGAAAATCAATATCAAAATGCCGAATGTGAGCAAAAAAAACCCTAGCGAGAAATGAAATTTTAATTCAAACAAAAAACTAGGCCTAGAATGAGCTGTGAATGGATTGGGAAAACCATTTAGAAAAAAATCCGATCCAAAAAATCGAAAAAACGGTAAAAAATCAGAGTGAAATTGCCGCATGTGAACAAAAAACCACTACCAAGAAACCGAATTTTTGTTCAAACACCGTTTTCTCACTCTACTTTAAAATTAGAGCGAAAAAAATTCACGCCGCAAAACCACTCGCTTTTTCGCTCCACTTCCTGTTTCGGCGTGACCAAAATCACTACTCCAATTTGACTTCAAAAATCATGAAAATGTGTGAACAGATCTTAAAAAAAAAAAAAAGACAGCGCCCCAATACAATTCAAATTCTTTGAATTGTAAAAAACCAAGAGCACCGCAATATAGCTACGCTCAGCTTACAGCTTCGCAGCTATAATAAAACAGTCCGTAGAAAATCGATGACGGAAAACTTACATTTTCGAACATAAGAAACGAGAAAGAGACTTACGTTCAAACACTTGTTCCAAATAGTCCATCCTCATTTCCAGCTGGAATATCAGCCTGTCCACCATTTCCACAATATTCCTGGGAGGCTTTGAGGAGTCAAATTTCCTCTTCACACTTCCCTTCGTGGTCTCATTGCGCGGTATCTCCGCTTTTGGTTGGGAAATTTTAGTCGGTATTGTGATTTTCATGTCAGTGTTCACGTTTGGTTCTTGAGTTGCAGAAATCGGTTTTAAGTTCTCGTCTGTAACAATGGAAGCTCGACTGTTATTTGCGGTTTTTAAGTTGGTCGGTTGTAGGGACTCACCGGCTAGGGTCGTCTCAACTTGGGTTGAGGTGAGAGGGTTCTGCTCCAGGGCTTCGTACTTGTGCATTGAATAGAGCAGCTAAAACAAATTTTGTCGCAAAAATGGAGAACATCCCAAGAAATTTGTATCAACAAGTTTCAGCTTTTTGCCAATCGAGCATCTTCTATTCAGTGACTTCATTAAATTAGTTTGACACAAGTCTAAAATTGCTATTACCATTTAACCCTCGGTTTATGATAATTTACTTTTTAAAAAATCATACCGAGCCGTTTATCATTCCCGTGCAGTTTTTAAGATCATGGGGGGGGGGGGGCGTAAGGCGACCAAAATTCTAACAAACCTCAATATTTGATTTGTACGATGACAATGAAAGGGATTGATTCAAATCTATTTCATTATGCCGATGTTCCTGCTTTGTCGGAACCTGATGACTCGTACCGTGAACATCATCATTCACATCTTCATTATCAATTCCACTGTAAGATGACTTGTATTTTTCAATTCGCATTTTCTGAGGTGAAATCCAAGTACTTATTGGCCTTCTAGCTTCATCAGGGTCTTTGCAAGGGTCGCACAACACTGGCTTGCTGTCTAGTGAATCTTCTTCGTCTATTTCAAGAGACGAGCTGAAGAATAAAATTGATTAGATCTTTAAGCAATTTAAGTTCCGCATTAATTTAAAAACAACCCAAGTGGATCTATTAATTTCAACCCCTACTCCCCCCTCACACTCCTTAATGGGCACGTAGCTTTGATATCCCTCCATACAAACATGACATTTTAACGAACGGCATCGTGCTCTCTTACGAATCCTCATTTACAATTAAGAAAGGCGAAGAGTACGCGGAACCAAAAATATCTAATCGAACAATCGATGAAAAATTTTAATTTATAGCAATTTAAAGCAAAATACACACTTGAGATCCACATCGTCCAGATCATGGCTTGGTCCAACTCCAGAATCCACCGACTGGTCACGGTTCATTTCACTCGAACGTGGGGGATCTCGGTCTTGGAAATTACTTCCAACATTTTCTACTTCCATGTCACTGACGTTCTGTTTAACTTCATTCTCAAGTTGTTCGTTCTCGTCACGACTGTTACTGGAATTCGCATTGTCGCGACTTTCGTTCGGTGATTCTTCAAAGTCAACAGGTGAAGTCGTTCTAGAAGCTGGTTCTCCTAACTCTACCAGCAATTTGATAACACCAGGATCCAAATCACAGTGCTCTAACTTACTTTCATCGCTGTTAAACGTTTGCAAAACATGCTGGAACCTTAAAACCAACTGTGGATACTCAGGATGGCCAGGATTTTTCATAATCGAGTTCAGAACTTCCAGAGTCCTGATCATATCTTGCAAATGGTGAAAATCTCGAGCGAATTGATCAGTAACCGCTATCCAGGGATCCGTTTCTTTCTTGAAAATGTCCTCAACAGCGGTACTTGCATCTTCAGAGCTTCCTATGTGAGTATTGGGCAATTCAAGACCTTTTGAGTCATCGATCAACTTTCTCGACTTCCTGACCCGTTTTTTAGCCTCGCAATACGGACATTCATAAGTATCAGGTAAGGTAGCTTCGGTAACTCCCAAACATTCGCCATGAAGCCAGGAGTCGCAAAAGTTACACTGGACCATGGTTCCAAAGATATCCGAATCGTCACAAACGCAGCGAATAACTTCCCCAGACCACCCCTCGGACTCCCCGGAGGCGTCCGACATATCCGAATCGTCGATATGTGCCCGCTTGCGACTTTTACTAGGTGACGAATTCGCAGATTCATTATTCGATTCGCTATCTGCGGATGAACGACTAAAAGTCAGAATCTTTTTAAGTCCATCTTTGAGGGGCGAATCGCGAACCGAAACTTTATTGAAACTCATTGATGTATCTAAATCATCATCGCTTGTTAAAGGCGACGGTTGAGTCGGCAGTGAAATGCTTTCATTCAGAATTTCATTGTAATTTTGTTTAACAGGAGTTTTAAGTTTAAAGTCCGTGAGACCGCTTGGTGGCAACAATTTAGCTGTTACATTAGAAGGTCGATTTTCCTGATTGGGCTTTCTTTGGTCTTGCGAAGCAAACTTGCTTGACTGTGATCCTTTTTTCCGACCTCCTAATGAACTATTTTTAATTTTTGGAACAGTTGATTTTTTGAACGTCACAGCTTTTCGAGTCTCAACAGCTGCAGCCGACTTTTTCTTTTTACTCGAATGAAAGTGTTTAACGTGCAAATTCAAGAAGGCTTCTTTTCTGAAAGACTGACTGCAGCCGGAATGAGGACACATTAGAGGTTTCAACCTATTCCGCCCCGTTGGCTTGGTGGAATTCGCGGGCGGAATAGGCGGATCGGCCGTGATGGATTCATTACTTTCGTCCGCCGAACTTGGCGGATCGAGAAAAACAGGTACAAAATTATCATCCAATACTTCTGGTTCTGACTTTTTGACCTCTATAGTTTGAGTGTGAGAAATTGGTTGAACATTTTCATCAATTTTTACCGACGGTTCATTCTGGTGGACATCGGCATCAGTTTTCATCAACTTCGCTAATTTCGGCCTTTTCAAAGTTTCAACTAAAGCTTTCTTACGTTTTAACTTGCCCTCTCTTGAAGCATAACTTGATGACTTTTTGAATGCCATGTTTGGTAAAGACTCTGGCAAGAAGGAAACCTCAAAGTCTGACTTTTGAGGCGTCCCGCTTAGCTTCGATTCCTGGTTCATCACATCGGCAGAAATTTCTGAAGGTTGTTCAACACTAAACTCTATCAAATCAGTTTCCTCTCTAACTTGATGCAACCTCACTTTCTGGTGATTTTTCAACGCATCTTCTGTCGTAAATTTCTGTGAGCAAACTGGACATGTGAATGACTTCGTACTATCCGAAACTGAGGGGCGGGCTTGGGACTTCGATTCCTTGTTCAGTCTCGGTTTTGTTGGATTTTTTGTTGGACTGGCGAATTTCACAGGGCTAGTTGGGTTACTTTTAATTTCCGAAATTATTTCATCAGTGGCTGATTCAGGGGTCAAGCCGTGTATTGACAAATGTTTATCATACGATTTCTTAGAAGCAAAACTTCCACCGCATAAGTTGCAAGTCAGTTTTCCAGCAAAACTGTTTGCAGTGAATGGAACTTTTGACTTGGATTGGGAAGTTTGTTTTGGTTGCGGGTTGAGTTTGGATCTCGCCGACTTGAATCGCATTAAACTTAACGACTGTGAGTCATCGTCTGCATTATTATCTGCTGCCATCGTGTCATCAGTGCTGCTATCGCTACTTGGTAGTTGGTTGCCATCACTTTGGTGACCGTCTGAAGCATTAAAAGAAAATTTAGCTCTTACCTCCGCTTTTCAATTTTAAACCCCTTTTATACTCAATAATTCTGCCGGAGTCATAATCGCAATTATAGAGCTTTGGAAACTGCAATGGTTACTATCTTGATGACATGATTAACAGACCAGATATTTGTCAAAAAAGAATTTAGCCTGAGCAAGGATCAAAAACTAATGAAATAAAAAATATAGCTTACCTTTTATGGTACTACTGTGAGCAATTGAATTTGAATGGTTGCCTTGACCTTCGACTACAAACACATCACTCTCTCCTTCGTCTTCTTTATCATCTGTAGACATCTCAGTTGATACTACCACTTTGTTTTTGCGTTGTCCATTCGTAGATACTTCCATTTCGTCATCAGCTGATGAAGTCGCGTCACTCACACTGCTTTCTAAAGATAAATCGAGGGTTTTTGCTTAACATATAACCTTTAAAAACCACTCTTTTATATCTTGAGATTACGCCTTCCCAGTATTAAGCATAGTACATTTCAGATACTACTGCATCTCGATAATTCCTTCGGGCTTTACCAGTTTATAATGTTTCATTCGTCGACGAGAAGTTGAAAGGGTCAGCAGAAAGAAAACAGTCAGAGCAAAGATAAAAAGAAGACCCACACCGGAAAAGAACCAGACCAGTCTCAAACCAGACCGGAAAAGAATGTCTGCTTATTAAATGCTGAGATATTATATTTTGATCAAGAATCTGTATAAAGTATTGCTGTTTCTATTAGCTGCTATCTAATAACCTTCAATTAGATTGAAACACATTCAGTTGACCTTATCTTCTTGTATTAAAATAAAGAAAAGTCAATTTGAGAGTGAGAAGTCACGTGTGACCAAAAACTTAATCAACTCATTAGAGACACTTGTTCCACTAAGAGTGAAAAATCACGTCACGCACGCAATTCAGTAAAAATTGCAAGAATGAATAAACAAAACGCAGATTTGAAGTGATCGTGACGCCATATGGTCGGAAAAAACATCTTGACGAAATAAGAGAACACAGCAGGGAAAAGACCAGAAATATAATTCAAAGAATTTTCACTGACTAACATAGCCGGCAAATTGCCGGAAAAAGGCCGCCGTAATAAAAAAAGAGATAGAAATTGACAGCATTTTTCTAAGTGTCAAACATTTTTATTTGGTATTTGGTGCAAAAATTCTGCATATTCCGTTAGACTCTAAAACTACAATTATTTCAGCTTCTAAACTGAACGCTATTATGCATAATACTAATGCCAGCTAGCAATTACTTTAATGAACTTTGATAACCTAATGCACTATGACCGGGCTTTATATGCTCATCCTGTTTCTTTTGATCTTTTGATTTTGCTTTTTTGACTGTGACCGTATTCACTAAATTGCAAATATCATTGCGTGAAGGAATTTAAAATGTACTCAGTTGAAACAGTGAGTGAGGCAAGTCAGAAGTCAAGCGTGAAAATCGTGACTTATGTAAAAGGAAAAACGTCATTAAAAGGTAATGCGAATTCAAAAAGGAGAGCGCCTAAATAATAGCCGTCGAGAGGCTGACGGCGGTTATCAAGCAACATGGGCGGTAGTATGCCGGAATAACTGCGAAAGAATAGACTTGCGTGCCCTATAATAGAGATAGAAACAGATCCAAATTGAAAAAAATTGACGCCGCTCAAAAAGCTAGGAAAACATACACCGCTAAAATAAACATACCCTGCAGATTGCCGGAAAATAGCCGCCGTTGATTCCAAAAAGCATGATTGGGATTGAAAAAATAGATATTGAAAAAAAAATTTTGTACAAAAACATTTTTTAAGTCCGATTCATTTTCATGGTATTTCGTAGTTGAACATAACGTACTTCTGTTTCTTAGAGAGAGGCTACAGGGTCTACTATCAATAACAATAAGCATTAGAGCTGGTAACTAAGACTTATAGGAACGACGTTCAAATAGTGGGCATCTAAAATTGGGCTTTATGGGTTTATTCCGTTTCTACTTCTGGACTTCAATTTTTTATACTGACTCTGTTCATTTTGAATTGCTTTTGCTGAGCAACTGCTGAGCAATCACTTTTCGCAGAATGAGAGAAGAGAGAAACTAGCCTAGAGAAGTCAAAAAGATATCACGCAAAATGTTGAAAAAGCGGCAAAATGAGGTAAAGCGAAACACTTTTTTATTCGACGAAGTAAAAAAAAAAATAGGAGCGCTATAATAGCCGGCTAAGATGAGGGCGGCTATTAATAAAGCTTGTTAAAATTCATTCTGCAGAAGTCTTGAATTAGGGGCCTTTACTGCACATATGAGTTCCTTTGACCTTAAACTTAAGTTCGATTTAAACTTAAGTTTTAAAGTGCAAAAGTCATTTTATTGAGTGAGGTAAGTCACTTATGATCAAAATAGAATCACGCAAAAAGCACTTGCTAGAGAGAGTGAGAAATGACGTCACCCGCGCAAATGCCGTTAGTAAGAACAAGAAGTCATTCAAAAATTTTGACTTTTTCAGCCTTGCAGTGTGAACAAATGTAAAACGAAAAAGAGCATCAGACGAAACAAAAAAACATAGCAGGACAAGTCCTGACGTACAATTCAAAGAATTTTCATTGACGAAACAGAAAAACTAGACCTAGAATGGACTATGAGTGAATTGAGAAAACCATTTTTAAAAAAATCAGATCAAAAAATAAGACAAAAAAACAAAAAATCAATATCAAAATGCCGCATGTGAAAAAAAACCACTAGCGAGAAATGAAAATTTAATTCAAACAAAAACTAGGCCTAGAATGAGCTGTGAATGGATTGGGAAAACCATTTAGAAAAAAATCCGATCCAAAAAATCGAAAAAACAGTAAAAATCAGAGTGAAATTGCCGCATGTGAACAAAAAACCACTACCGAGAAACCGAATTTTTGTTCAAACACCATTTTCGCACTCTACTTTAAAATTAGAGCGAAAAAAATTCACGCCGCAAAACCACTCGCTTTTTCGCTCCATTTCCTGTTTCGGCGTGACCAAAATCACTACTCCAATTTGACTTCAAAAATCATGAAAATGTGTGAACAGATCTTAAAAAAAAAGACAGCGCCCCAATACAATTCAAATTCGTTGACCTGTAAACAATAATAGCACCGCAATAGAGCTCCACGCAGCTTACAGCTTCGCAGCTACAAAAACATTAAACCTAGAAATGATTAGAATGGGCTCGGAAAACACACTTAAAGAAATGGAAAAAGTAGAAATTAAAGTCTAATTGCCGCATGTGAACAAAAAAACGACCAGCGAGAAAGCGATTTTTGGTTTAAACACCATTTTCTAACTCAACTTTAAAATTGTAGCAAAAGTTTTACGCCGTAAAATCACGGGCTTTATAGGTCCAATTCATGTGTGGGCTATAACTTTGCAGCTATTAAAAAGATAAGTTAATTTCTGGTAAAAGCAGATCGTTCTCCAAAAGTGAGTCATTAAGTGGAACTCCTGATGAAAACGAAAATAATAACATTAACACCGAAATAGTTGCTATAAAAAACATACCCGGCAGATTGCCGGAAAATAGCCGCCGTTGATTACAATAAGCATGATTGGGATTGAACGAATAGAATATATTTAAAAAAAAAAGATTTTTGTACAAAAATATTTTTTGAGTCCGATTTATTTTGATGGCATTTCGTAGTTGAACACACTTCTGTTTCTTAGAGAGAGGCTACAGGGGCTACTATAACACCAATAAGCATTAGAGGTGGTAACTAAGACTTATAGGAACGACGTTCAAATAGCGGGCATCTAAAATTGGGCTTTATGGGTTTATCCCGTTTCTATTTCTGACTTCAATTTTTCATACCGACTCTTTTAATTTTGAATTGCTTTGCTGAGCAACTGATGTTCAAAATCACTTTTAGCAGAACGAGAGAAGAGAGAAACTAGCCTAGAGAAGTCAAAAAGAGTTCACGCAAAATGTCGAAAAAGCGGCGGCAAAATGGTAAAGCGAAAAAAAGTTTGACGAAGTAAAAAAACATAGCAGGACAAGTCCTGAAATACAATTCAAAGAATTGAATGAAAAACTTAGAAGCACTCTACCTGACAAACAGATCACGCGAACAATGCCAGCGAAAACAGAAACAAAATCATCTCCAAAAAACTGAGAAATTAAAACAATCAAAAAAACGGAACAAAAATATACTCATTGCTAAAACTCGAGAAGCTTTAAACCCTAAGGCAAAATTTGATCTCTTTAATTATACCAATTTCAAAAATATGTTCAAAATCAATTTTTGTTTCTGAAATCGTTCCAGCATTATATCTGCAATAACTGAATTTTCATGGGCCCTTGAAGATCGATTAACTCGAAAATGACCGAAAAATTAAAAAAAAAGAAATCAATTGCAAATTTTAATGAAATTTTACGGAAAACTGTGATATTAAAATCTTCAGAATCGTTTCTGTGTAAATAGAGGCTATTAGACGCCATCCCGTAACCCAATTCCAAGCCTTCAAAAATTCATGGGCTCAAAGACCGATAGGCAATAATTTTTAGAAAAAATTTCAAAGTTCAAAAATAAAAATTCTTTCAAATAAAATGTAGAAAACCATTCACTTGCCCCCTGGCAACTATTTAATAACATACTATCAAACATTGGATGAGGTTAGCTGGCTACTGAAGTGAGAAAAACTGACTAAAAGACAAATGTTTTGTAATAACTTAAAAAATTGCAAATTTTATCAAGAAATTTCTAACATTCGAAAGGTTAAATTGTTGAAAACCAATCCATTGAAAACTATCAACCATGCAGTAATCTTCATCAGACCGTGGAATAGGTTTTTTGGTACTTGCGAATGGACAAATACGAAAAACTGACAAAAACTTTAGAAAACCTTGAAAAAAATTGCAAATTTTATCAAAATTGTGCTAAAATTTGAGAAATTAAAATGTTGAAAACCAATCCGTTGTTACTAAAAACTATGCAGTGCCCTATTATCAAACCTCAAAGGAGATTCCTTGGCGCCTGAAGCTGGAAAAACTCAAAAAATGACAAAAATTTTCAAAAAACTTGAAAAAAATTGCAAAAATTAGCATCATTTTGCGTGTTTGTGTTTGTAGTACCAAAACATATAGCCCATAAAATAGTCATAAAAAGTAAATTTGTCTCGGAAAAGGCCTTCGTCAACTTTTAAAAACTTCAACCTAAGACTAATCAAACAAAAAACTAAAAAAAATCACAAAAAAACATCAAAAATTGCAGCATTTTGAGCCCAAAAACTCCTAAAAACGACCTTTTAACCTTCAATTAAGGCCATCCCAGCAGCTGTACCACTCCAAGCACTTGAGTGACTACCAAAGCCCTCTTTGGGCCTCTAATGAAACTTAATGCCCGCTGGGCTTTACCTGTTTATCCCGTTTTGAAAGATCAAATTCATTGAAAAATGTGTGAACACATCTTAAAAAAAAAACACAGCGCCCCAATACAATTCAAATTCTTTGAATTGTAAAAAAATACGAGCGCAATAACAGCCGGCTGAGAAGATGAGGGCGGCTATTAAACATAACCGACTACTATCGGAACGATTGTACTCGAATGCCAGGTGAGGGGTTGGCTTTGGTTTTAGCTCGTTGAATCACAATGAGGCAAGCCGGGTCAGGGTCACTACGCATAAATTTTCAGAAGCAAACTTGAATTGCAATGCTAGTTTTCCTGTTGAAGTAAAAAATCTGGTTTTCACCAGAGCAAAAAAGTAGCAATTTTGTCAAAAACTTATTTTCTTGTACTTACCTTTTTAGGTAATTCATTGACATGCCTTATTTTGTGTTATAGCTATTAAAGGTCTGCGAGAAACGATTTCTGATGTAAAACTAGTCATAGTTCAACAAGTATCCCCCAACAAGCAATATCATCGTTTCATCAAGATCTTTTTTGTGATCTCAGAGTTTTTTTTCTAGAAAAAAATCAAAGTTATCTAGTCAGCTTCTACACCTGGCTACATTATTTCTCTGGGATGCATATGACTGAATTTAACATTTGGTCAGGTGAAGAAAGCCAGACTCGTATATAAATGTTCCGCTATTGGTAAAGATCAATTATGGAACGATAAACACAACTTACTGAAATTAAAAGAATAACTCTCAGAAAGCAAGAACTTCATATTCTGCTTCAGAACATTTCTTTTTACTCACTTAGAGTAGTAGTTGCCAATTGAAAAGCAGCTGCAAATAATCTCACTGTTTTGGTAATTCCAATTTTAAAAAGTTTGACAGCATCATGTGCGGCTACTAAGGGCAGCGTGCATCTAAATTGCCCAAACAGAATGGTAAGCAACTTTTCGAGGCTAAAGGATATATAACAGTCCAATTGGGCCACAGGTTCAACAGAGATCGCTAGGAAATATTAAATAAGAATGAAAACAAGTGTCTCTCAAAAAGGCAATAGCGGATAAATGGCTCTTAAATTATGAGCAAATTTTCACCTTTTTCAAGCTGCTAGAAGAAAAATCAGTTAACACAAATATGGTCAAAGTCGGTAATGAAAAAAAGCTTAAAGCCATATATATGCAAATAAGTCTTAGTTTGTAAAACCATTAATACCCTTAAAGTCAAAGGAAGAACCATTTGATTCAACGCGCTTGTCATTTGATTCAACGCGCTAAAACTAGTCATAGTTCAACAAGTATCCCCCAACAAGCAATATCATCGTTTCATCAAGATCTTTTTTGTGATCTCAGAGTTTTTTTTCTAGAAAAAAATCAAAGTTATCTAGTCAGCTTCTACACCTGGCTACATTATTTCTCTGGGATGCATATGACTGAATTTAACATTTGGTCAGGTGAAGAAAGCCAGACTCGTATATAAATGTTCCGCTATTGGTAAAGATCAATTATGGAACGATAAACACAACTTACTGAAATTAAAAGAATAACTCTCAGAAAGCAAGAACTTCATATTCTGCTTCAGAACATTTCTTTTTACTCACTTAGAGTAGTAGTTGCCAATTGAAAAGCAGCTGCAAACGAGGACCGAAAAGACTTCTTTTTGCCCTTGGACATTTTCTGAGACGTAGGTTTGAACTTGTGCATCTTTGAGGGAGAGGGTATCTTGAATTCTGTCGAGGAGGATGGTATCTTGACTGGACTGTTTGGCAAAGATGATGTACCTGTACTGGATTTTCGTTGATCTAAAACATACATTACCTACTCACTTACTGAGTTTTAAAAAGACAGAAAAATTGTTTCTTTTTCAATTCCGTGAAAAAAAAATTTGCGCAGCCACAAGAGGTGCGACTGCCTCGGATCCCCCCAAGCTTAGTTAGTGGGTGCATATTATTTGCACCCCCACACGCACGTGCTATAGTTTTATATAATGATTTACTATGAGACGTGCTCTAAGTGGGGCGTGCATAACGTAATGGGGCATAACACAAACAACCGACTGTCCTTACAATTAATATAAAAATTTTAGAGGAATCTATGATGCAAGTTACCTTCCTGAGCTCTGTGAACTCTTTTCTTCACAGCTATTTCGCCAACCGATCTCTCTTCCTTCAATTTACCAGCCAGTACATCAGCCGAACAGGACTTGGACACACTCTCGTCAGCAACCAAAGTTGAATCCTTGTGGTAGTGTTTAGTGTGATGAATTAACAAGGTTAACTTTCTGAACTTCTTGCCACAATTCGCTTCCTCGCATACGTATTTTCCGTCTTCTGAGTCCTGGTTAAAGTTGACGTTCAATGAGGACGCAAGACCAGTTGATGACTGACATCCAACGGAACCTGGAAAAGTGGACAGAAATCCAGCTGCAGAGATTCATCAATATGAAGAATAAATTAAACATTTGTATCACAATACAAAATAACAACCGTAAGCCAAATTGATACTCGGAAAGAAGAAGGATAGGAGCCCTAAATCTGTCCTATTTTCTCATGAACTCTTGTAAAACTTCAAAAAAATGACGCAACCAAAAAACACTTTCAATCAGATACAACACTTTTCAAATAAAATCCGATGAAATAAACCGAACAAATCTAAAAACTGATTAGACACCATAAACCGTAGCACCAAAAAGTAGCTAAATTTGAAATAAACAAAAACGAATCAGTAGGGTTGTCGTTGACCTGATAACTAAAAGTGCAGAAAACCAGCAAAAAAATTGAAAAAACAAATAATCTCACTGTTTTGGTAATTCCAATTTTAAAAAGTTTGACAGCATCATGTGCGGCTACTAAGGGCAGCGTGCATCTAAATGGCCCAAACAGAATGGTAAGCAACTTTTCGAGGCTAAAGGATATATAACAGTCCAATTGGGCCACAGGTTCAACAGAGATCGCTAGGAAATATTAAATAAGAATGAAAACAAGTGTCTCTCAAAAAGGCAATAGCGGATAAATGGCTCTTAAATTATGAGCAATTTTTCACCTTTTTCAAGCTGCTAGAAGAAAAATCAGTTAACACAAATATGGTCAAAGTCGGTAATGAAAAAAAGCTTAAAGCCATATATATGCAAATAAGTCTTAGTTTGTAAAACCATTAATACCCTTAAAGTCAAAGGAACAACCATTTGATTCAACGCGCTTGTCTAATGGTCAGGTATGATTTCAATCACTTGTAGCCATTTTCTCAAAATATTTGGTTCAAGATCATGGTTTAATGTGTTAACAGATTTTTTATGAAAGAAAGCAACCAACGTAACTAAATCGTAAGTCTCGTTTCTATTCGTCGTTAGCCTTATTGCCTTTCACTTCCATTTTAAGTTCGTTACATGATTCTCAATCCATTTCGACTTTCTATAAATGCTAATTTTTTGTCATCGGACAAAATGACTTAAGCTTTCTCGCAACAAATTTAAGCAGAAATTTAAGCAGAAATCATTTAAGCAGAAATTTTCCAAATGTTTCCAATTTGTCTTCTGAAATATCAGTCAAGAGAAATACGCTCGCAAATTATTTTTGACTCATAGCTGTCAGATTGCAAGAAAATAGCCACAATAGCTTTGTAGATCTGCAGTCTCAATAAAAAACAGTAAAAAAACAGACCAAAAAATTACTCTTTTCATTAAACGATGAGATGTTATATTTTGATTGAGAATCTGTATAAGTTATTGCTGCCTATACTAGCTGCTCTCAAATAACCTTCATTTAGAGTAACCCACATTCAATTGACCTTATTTCTTTGAACTACAAAGTGAGGAAGTCATTTTTGAGAGTAAGGTAAGTCGTGTGACCAAAAAATTAATCACTCGAATGAACAAAAAATTTCTCTCCACTAAGAGTGAAAAATGACGTCACGCACGAATTTCAGTTGAAATTGCATGAACGAATGAACAATAAGCAGATTTGAAGTGATTGTGACGTCATCTGGCCGTAACAAAAATCTTGATGAAATAAAAAATCAAGAGAAGGCCAATAATAGCCTCAGCAATCGCTTTGCGGTTAATAAAATAATAAACTTCGATTGTCCTAGCAATAACAAAATAGGCTATATTATTTTACAGACAATTTTTGCAAGAAAATAGCTCATTTTTGGCTCAATGATTATGAAATTCTCAAAAGTTGCGTGAAAACTACTTCTTATTCACGATAAAACTCTGCCCACGAAAAATATTGCTTATGATGATCGTTGGTTGTGACGGCACCAAATAGTGACGCTTCAAATTATTTCAAGAAAACTAGACGTCTCGCTTGCAATATCTGCTTTGCCGTTGCTTAACTTTTTTTCGAGCAACTTGCTCAAAAGAAACTTAAGAGAGGAAGCTATCTTCTTCTTACAACTCTCTCAATCCCAGGATGATACAAAAAAATCACTTACCACAATTTCATATTTCACTCAGAAGAGGCACTCGAAACACAATGTATTTGTCTTTTTGACCCAGCCGAAACTTCATATTGATGCTGCTCTTTCTATCGGATCTAGGAAAAAACCACCACGGAAAAAACCCAATTAACTTTAGACGTTATTCCGTTGAAATTGCATGAACAAACGTACAAAACGCAGATTTGAAGTGATTGTGACGTCATATGGTCGCAACAAAAACCTTGACGACGAAATGAAAAACATAGCAGGACAAGTCCTGACGTACAATTCAAAAAATTTTCCGGAAAAAGTATAATTAGAGACTAGAAAAGCGTAAGGCTCTCAGAGAACTGCTCAGCAACTTAAAACCCTTCGGTCGTTGCATGCACGAATAAACAAAAAGCAGATTTGAAGTGATTGTGACGTCATATGGTCGTAACAAAAATTTTGAGGACGAAATAAAAGAACATAGCAGGTTAAGTCCTGACGTACAATTCAAAGACATTGCAATGAAAAAACAAGAAACTAGACCTATAACGGCCTATGAGTGAATTGGGAAAACTATTTAAAAAAATCAGACCAAAAAAATAATAAAAAGCTGAAAATCAATGTAAAAATGCCGCATAAGAAAAAAACCCCTAGCAAGAAAGGAAATTTGGCCCAAACAAAAAACTAGGCCTAGAATGAAAAAAAAAATCACACCTCAGAACCACTCTCTGTTTTGCTCCACTTCCTGTTTCGGTCTGACCAAAATCGCTACTCAAATTTGACTTCAAAAATCATGAAAATGTGTGAACAGATCTTAAAAAATAAAAAAAAACAGGACAAGTCCTGGCCTACAATTCAAAGAATTTTTATTTACTAAACAAAAACTAGACCTTGAACGGACAATGAGTGAAAAAATTTTAAAAAAAGCTGAAAATCAAATTCAAAATGCCGCATGTGAACAAAAACCACTAGCGAGAAAGAGAAATCTGGTTCAAACAAAAAACTCGGCCTAAAAAGCACTATGAGTGGATTGGGAAAACCATTTGGAAAAAATCCGATCCAAAAAAAGAGTAAAAATCAAAGTGAAATTGTCGCATGTGAACAAAAAAAATAGCGAGAAAGCCAAGTTTTGTTCAAACACCGTTTTCTCACTCTACTTTAAAATTAGAGTGAGAAAATTTCACGCCGCAAAACCACTCGCTTTTTCGCTCCATTTCCTGTTTCGGCGTGACCAAAATCACTACTCCATTTTGACTTCAAAAATCATGAAAATGTGTGAACAGATCTGAAAAAAGACAGCGCCCCAATACAATTCAAATTCTTTGAATTGTAAAAAAACCAAGAGAAGACCAATTACAACCGGATTTCTTATCAATTGCCATAAGATATCGTGATGCTGCTTACTTGCACTGAGGTCCAATGACGTCACTTGCTCTGTGATTGCAGAAGCAGGTAACTGTTGATTTTTCTGTTTCAGTATCTGGACCAACTCCCCATATGTCTTCACTCTTTTCCCAGTCTTCTTCTTGTACTCCACAATTTGTTCCTCTTCCCACTTCCATTGTTCGTACTAAACGAGCATAAAACATACCCAACATCTTAGTTTCAACAAAACACGATTTCATCAGTCGTATCTTAAGCCCGCTGATAAAAAGCTTTCTACGTCAACAAACTTCTAGGTTTTTCGTCGACTAACAGACTAATTACATAATAAAGACAAATTCAATTTGCGAATTTTTGATGAATACCTACCTCTTTAAGTGCGATATCGGTCACGGGGCTAAGTTTGCTGGCTGCTACAGTTCCCTTTGACCCGTCGTAGAACTTCACATGGTACGAGCCTGGAAAATATCAATAATCTCTCATGTCAGTTACAGTCATCAACAACAAATTGTTTATCATCCATCTTAAGATTGGCCTATAAACGCAATCCTTTCACGCTATTTGATGCCAATTCTTTTGCACTAGTAATTGATTTTAACGGTAGTTTAACTTATTCGTATTCGCAAAACCGAAAAAAATATTAATGATGATTTTGATACTTTTAACTAAGCATAACGGTAGAATTTTTTTCATTCATGACAAGACATTTCCGTATGAGAAAGAAAGGGAACCATCGGACTGTTGCCTCCCCCTTGAACAAAATTGCTAACAGTGTGAACAAACTAATTCATGTTTCTCCATTAATAATGGTTCCCATAGCCGAAGAAGAGGTTGGTTGAGCCAAAAAAGATTCAGCAAAAACTCACCACTGGGGGGTGACTGAAATTAACTACAAGATCAGGCTGGTCATGATGATTATACTGCAGCAATGAAAACCGAATGGTGTGGGTTGCAATTTCAAGATGTGTCGAAATCACAATTTGATCTGCTCATGATTTGAACTGATCATAACTTTGCGATTAACTGAGATTCCATAAAGAGATGTCTAACTAAAGAGTTATTTTAGATATTTTTGATTTAAAACATCATATAAAGATGTTTCGAAATTTGTACAGACCTTTGTCAGTTGGTGCCTGGATGAAACAGACATACTTGTAGCCATCTTTCCACTGTCCCAATAACATCTCCCCACTTTTGTATTCAGAAACATCGATATTTGAATTGACAGCGGACGATGGAAGATCCTAAAGAGCAACTAAATCAGAACACTCTTAATTTTGGCATTTTTAAAACTAGTTTTGGCCATTTGAGCTTTAAATAGCATAACATATAATTTAGAATAGATTATAGTTGAATTTTCAAACGCTGTATAAATAGTATATTACATTAGTACATACAGCTCTTAATGGAGATTTGATTCGGCCGAAATCTGTCGACTGAGGTCCCTTGAGAACACTAAATAAGAGAACAAACCGAGATGATATTTTTTAGTCCCAACAAAAGCGATCGAAAAAATTATTACCCTGTGGGGTAATTATCCCTAACCTCATGCTATTATTTCTTATTCACAGTGTGATAAATATTTTCAATATAGAAAAATCAACTTCATCAAAAAACTAAAAATTTGAGCACTCTCGCTACCAATCGTTTTTGTGTGTCCTTTTTCTAAACTTTTAGCAAAATATTTTGATTCTCTGGATTCAAAAAAATTTTCTATTTCAGTCTCAGACACTGTACTGTCAAACACAAACCTCCAAGTTTGAGATATTGAACTGTATAGAGCAAGATCTGGGATTGAAGAGATTCCACATTTTAAAACTTGCAAGTATGTTTTCAAACATGGATAAGTGACTCAAAGTCACTTCGAAATTGCAATCTACTTTGAAAACTGCTACGCGGTTTTCGACGAAAGCCAGATTTTTTCAGTGACTTCAGGTCACGTAACCTATACAAATGTTCTCCTTGTATGGCTACAAAAATTTTGGACCCGCAAGAATAATGAGTAAAGGACCAACTAACTACAGTGAACATAAACACATACGTAGTACATAAGATAATGGCAAGCATTTTGATAATGGCATAAGATAATGGCAAACTCAGTCATAACTTACCGATATAAAACCAAACAAAATATATTGAACGTACTTGAAACTTGTGTTCCATCCTTTTGACTGGCTGCAGAAAAAAACAATCAATTTAAAAAAGCACAATTAATTTTGAGATTCGGATTGAGATTGTTTCATCTTGATCCTCTCACAACATCCTATACCCTTATTGTTAAAATGATTCACAGAAATGCCAAATAATATGTACACAATAAATTGATGGCTTTCTACACAGTAAAAAGGGTAGGATAACTATCCACTAACTAATTGTTCCGACCCCGCTTGAGGGGGAAGGAACTATATACTCAAACGGTTTTTTTTTGTTCAGTCAATTTCCGCCGATCGATATATTCATCGTAGAGAGTTGAGACTGGTATCATTAGAAAGCTTGTCCAGCGTAGAATATGGAATTAAAAAGATTTTTTTTTTAATTTCGTTTTTTACAGGGAGTTATCGAGGTTTAAATTTTGAGAAAATAGTGTGAATTCCGGCGAGATTTTATTCACTTTTTCCGGAATTTTTGAATAAAAATTCGCCAATTTTGCTAAAATTTGTTGATTTTTTTAAAAGTGTTGTTGATTTTTATTTGTGAAAACAAAAAAAAATCACGACAAAATATGTAGGCTATTTTTATTTTTTTTTTGTCAAAAATTCTGGCTAAATATTTCAAAATTAAGACTTTCTTCAAAAACAGCACGAAATAAGTTTCTTTCGTCTATTTTGATTAAATTTACAGGAAGTACAGACCTAAACACCACTAACACAATTTTTGTAGACTCAAAAGGTGGCTTTTGTTACTTCAAATTCCGTTGAGAGTGCTCTGTAATTAAAACTTGGCCGTTTTTTGCTAAATTTATTCGTTGATTATCAAACACGCAGCATCTATTTTTGATTTTTTTAACTAACAAAAAGTCAATATCTATATCACTCGAATAATCAAGTGTTCTTAAAGAACAAACAGCATTAGCAGGGCTAGTTTTGGACCAAATCTTGAGCTGGTATAATCCAAAAATAATTCGGATTGTAAACAGTCGGTCTTTTTTAAAAAAAACTCGATGAAAAATTCGATCTCTTCTACAAAAATTAAATAATGGATCATTTCAATAAAAGCTCACTAATGATAGTTCCAATTGGGTTCCAAATTAGCTCCACATTATTGTATCTAGTTGATTACTTGAAAGCTTATGGTCGTTTTGACTTTTAAAGTATTTGATTTTCAATTAAATAATGACTTATTGAACCTTAGCCGCTACTTTTCTGTTTCTTTGGTCAACTTGTAGCTTATTGTCCGCAATGAAAGAAAGCTTCTTCTTTCTATTAAAAAACTCAATCCTTATTGCGGTTTTACGCCTTGAGTTATGGCTACTGGCTTTGATACAACTAGATTTCAAATTTTCTTAATTTTTAGGTAATTGCCCATTTTTCACGTTCTCTAGTTTTGTCAAATTATCACGTTATTGACAGTTCATATATCACATTATTGGCTTTCAAAATAAGACACAATTGATATTATTAAAATGCTTAAAGATATAGATTATGATTTTAACGGCTTCGACACTACTTTCTCGAAAAATTTAATTGATTTTTTTAAATTGTCTTTTACTGCGGTTTTTACTTTATCTTTTTAGTCGTATGAAATTTTACTGTACAATGACACCTTTTCATTGCCTTTTCATGGAGGAATAGATGAGACGATATTCTGATTTTAGTAGATAGTCGATAGCCTTCATGACTCTGAAAACAATTGTTTTCCAAAAAAAAAACACTTTTTAACTTCGCAATTTTGTTCCTTTTATTGTCTGGTTGTTATCTAGTCTCGTTAATTACAGGCCAAATATGACATTATTGTTGTCAAAGGAAGGTTTCAAAAGGAGTTTAGTGTCGCACAATCTAATGTTTTTAAAGAATTCGTTGACTTTACTGGCTTCGACACGAAAAAAAAGTAAAGTAATCTTTGATTTTTGACATGTTTGACGTTCGTTTTGTAGACATAAGACATATTCTGGATAATTGCAATTCTTATGGGTTTCCTTTGGAAGAACATACGAACCTAATTAATTTTTTTATTCTGTAATTAATGGCGTTCATGTCTTTGGAAATATTTTTTTCGAAAAAAAATTAAATTGTTACTTATTTTTGCATTTTGTTTTCCATTTTTGTCTAATTGTTAACTAGTTTAATTAATGAGAGGTCACATATTACACTATCGGTGGTTGGAGAAAGTGCAATTGAACACATTTTGATGGCCATGGTATGGCTTCACGGTTTCGAAAGCGTTTTCTGCCAAGTTTTATTTGATCTTTGTTTGTTGTCTATTGGTTCTTTTTGTAACCGCGTAAAAAATTGAATACCGGCAGCTCTTAATTCCTTCTATGGAAACATTGGTAATCGTACACCTATAGGATATTTTATTTGATTTCTAATGGTTTTCATTATTTCGAAATTAATTGTTTTAAAAAAAAATAAGCGAATTTTTCAATTACTGTTTTTGTTCTTTATTGTCTAATTTTTACCAAGCCTTTTTTATTGAGTACTCCCTTATCTTTTCTGGTGAATTACAAGTTATTTTGTTTAATATCAGTTTTATCTGACGGTATTTTGACTTTGTTATTAAGTTTTGTTTTTTAAAACGGGCATGAAGTTTTTGATGTAATTAATTTTTGTTGTTGCTGTTGTTTGATTTTGCTGTTCGTCTAGACTCGCTTTCTTAATATTTGCACATCTCATCAATCTAATGCGCCATTTTTACTCCACCACAGTTATTTGCTTTGGAGACTTTCTTTTCGTTCATACACCAATTTTTTTTTAAAATACTTGAATTTTTGGGTTTTTCTATGTTCCTCATTTGGTAGACAATCAAGCCAAAATTGTGGATGAGCGGGGTCGGAACCTTATGTGCGATCGCACATTACCTAGTCGCCTTGTCTCCTAGAGATTCTTTTGAAGAATTATAATTTCAGGCCAACGTCTGACCTCTCAAAAAGACGAGTCATATGAAATGATGTTCTCCAATGAAGGGGAGCAACTACGAGTATAAATTTGCTTAATGTCTTGATCGAAAACTGATTGTCATGATACTTCGATTCAAAAACGTTGAAGTAAGCCACAGAAAATTAATTTAGGACTTTGGAACTGCTTCCATTTACACCCGTGAAGAAAACTTAGAACGATCAAAAACTAACCGTTGATTGTCTTTTACTCAGAGTTTTCTGACCCAAGCCGCCAATGCTTGCAACGTCTATAACTTCCGACTGGTTGCTCACAGGAATGTCTGATCCTTGACCAGGTGGCATCCGCACATTGGAGTCCACACGTAGCCATTCGTCAAATCGTGCTTTCCATCCTTTGTAATGTACAAATATTTGGCATTTATTGCAGTCAATTTTGAGCACCTTTGCTGGAAACCTTAAACACAGGACATGACTGTTTTCTATACAGAATCAACGCCAAGGAAGCAACGCTAAAATCATCTCCAGAATTTCTACTCGAGATTTGATCTGGGTGGTGCTGGTGGTAGTGAATGGCAGTGAAAACATAAAAAATCTTGAAGAGCCGGGCAAAATAAACTCTTAACTAAACTTTTCTAAATCGGAACTATCAAAAAGATGCGGACACAAGTTTTTCGTTAGAAGGAAGCGGCGGTGGGTAAGTTGGGGGAGCTGTAGTTAGGCCGGCAGGTAAATGTGCTGAACAGATGCCAATATTCTAAGCAGCGGTCAATCTATTTGAAAAATGAAGACAAAGTTCATAAAATTATAGCCGGTCCAATATCTGAAACGACTCGAGGAGTCGACCAGCAATCTTAGATTGCAGGAGGTGTTATTAGGTAGTGGGGAAGGGTCTGTAGTTTTGATAGGGAGGGCGGACTGTTATGGGAAGAAAAATTTAAAATGACTTTTCGATCTTCACTACATGCCTGCAGCTGATAATTACTATATATTAGTAACCAGCTATTGTCGAAGTCTAATGTTTGAAAAAAGAAGTAAACGTTCTCAAACAGAAGTCAATGTCCGAAAAGATAGAAACTTCAAGTCATGAACAAACTTGCTTCATCTTAAAGAAACCTGTACAATACCATTACTCCCCGTCGAGTCTTAAAACCTATAGAAAACCAATATTCCTCTTCGAACCTTTATCTAGCAGGAATAATACAATTGCAACAGACTTCGGTTAAGACTAAGTAATTACGAACAACAGAAGTGTAAGCAGCTATTGGTTCTAACATATTGCTGTTTGTTCTCCATTTACTCCATTTTCAGATTTTATGTGATGTGGTACGCTATCAAAAGCTATATTGAAGTTGAGATATAGAACGTAGAATTAGCTAGAATTGGCATAAAAGACAATTGCGTTTCCACAGAACGGTGCTTACCACGTTATAGCCCCGTAAGATGTCGATTCTCAAATCGATACGGCCAAAGAAGCAGCCCCACAAAAAGTCGTGAGATGTGTTTCAGAATCGACATCTTGCTAGGCTATAACGTGGAACAAATATGAAAACAGGTGCTATTCAAGAAACGAATTTGAAGAGGTGCTATTAAAAAAACCGCGAGGCACTATAGAAACTTCAGGGGTGGTGTAACGGGGGTTCTACTTTTGAGATACGTTCATTTAGCCCAGCTTTTCTAGAGCAATGGTAACCAAAATTTCACAATTTAGGTAACTTATGGCTCCAAATTAAATACTTGACTATAACAGAGCTTCAGATTTCAATTCGTACAGGGCCAATTTTTTTCCATCCTGGTAAATCATACAGGAGCAAACATTGAATAGAATAGTAGTAGCAGAAAAGTTCGCTACCATGAAGGGAATTATGACAATACTCATAAACTTAACTGACTTATGTTGGACGAACTGCCTCAAAATAGAAGCGGGAGGTCAATTAAAACTGCTCCAGCAGGGAATTGCTTTTATTAGAGCTAATTTTTCAACAAAAGTTCTATTTGAAAAATTAAATCAATTTCGGCGCGCTTCCCATTGTAGCTACACACTATTTCGTACAAACACATCTTTCAAAAGAGGTCAAATGAAAAACACGCCAATTTTCAAAACAAATCCAAATCAGCGTCTGAAAACAGCAGTTAGTGGCATAAGACAGACCGCGTTCACGCCAACAACATATTTAAATTCACATAAACTAAATTTTTAAACGATCTGCAGTTGTTTTTTGGGGATAACAAACTCACTAATGCCATTTAAATCATTGAACGAAGTGATAGCTTTTAAAGATAGCTTTTTAATCGAGCTGCTCAGCCAGTGCTTTCAAATCTGATGCTCAACTGACTTTTATTTGGAATCCTTCTTCACGTGAATATCCTTCGACTTGGAACAACCATTAGACACAGAAGACATCACTGTTACAATTCCAAGCAATCGCAACTTACCATTTTTTCATAGGAGCGTAGAACACGTCAACGTAGGAGTCCAGTTGAATCCTCTGCAACAGCTCCGCATCGGAACCAACTGGTACGATTGACATTCCAAAAGTCTTCTGATCTTATTCCTCTTTGCCGTCAAATGGTCAAATGTTTTTTAATGCAACATCCTTCTAAAATATTCTCATCCCAGCATGTCAGATACACCGACAGATTTTTTATAGCTCATATTGAAGGTATTGATCTTTTAATATATTAAAATAGCGCCTTAGTAGTAATAGATTCGTCCATGCAGTTTAATCAAACTGAACGACGTTTATGCTTGGCGATTCTAGGTATGTTGACCAAGGTTGAAGAAAATACAAAGCTGTCCCCTTTCCATCCGTTAGAATATGACGTCATAATTTATATTTTGTACACCTACCAACCATTATATTCGAAGAAAAAGCACACACAAGTTTGCTCAGAAATGCTTTTCGGAACTCAGTTCTTCAAAAGATAACAAAGTCAATCTGATAGGGACAAGAACTTCGAAGGTTTTAAGGAAGAAAATGTTTTCCTGGAAAGCTAGGATCCGTTAATAAACGTAAGCGTAAATTCTTTGCCTCTGGGCAAGTATAGCTATTTTAAGTTATTTAACGCAGCCCGCATGACAATGTGCGTCATGTAACGGGCGGTACTATACATTGAAGGCAAAGAGATGCCCAGAAAACAGTTTTGAGCATATAATTGTCACCTAAAACCGGTACTTTAACCACAAATTAGCCTAATTGTTGTGATAAACTTATTAAATAGTTTCATATATCAAAATGCTTTTGGGACATGACAATGGTCATGATCCTATATGCCACATTTATCGGAAACATGTTTCGGCAAATACTTGTTGGCTCTGTGGTGTTACCCATATCTGCTCAACCTGTCTGGGAGTGGAATGTGGAAGTGTAAATCATGGTATGATTTGGTGCTGTGGAAATTGCGAGAATGCAAACATATCAAGTCTGCTGAAAACAATCAGCCGCAATTTAAAAAGATGGAGGAAGACATATCAGAGATTAAAGTGGCCTTGAAAGAAACAACGATGTCGGATGAAGTATTTATGGTCGAACAACCAACCGAAGTGAGCTATGCAGGTGCTATCACGCAGGTCTCTAAATTTTTGAGTCAAGAGAGGAACAGAGTCACATCTCAGTCAAGTGAACGTGACAGAAAGAGGAAAGTCGTTAGCCAAATGGACGTTATCAAGGGTAAAGCTATTCTTTAATGAAGGACGTTCCCACCAAAGACTATGCACCGAGAGGTCATTATTTTATCAGCCGTGTGTCGAGAAAAGCCTGTTGAAGATGTAATGCAGTACTGTGAAAGCAAAGATCTACAACCCCAAATGCAGGCAGTTGCCTAGCCAATGAGAGGACATGAAATCATTTCAAATACTAGTTCCGGAAAATAGGAGTCAGTTTGAAGACTCAGATATATGGCGTGAAAATATCATTATCAGAAGACATTTCTAGAATGAAGAAGCAAGAACATGGTTAAAAGAATCTGGTCAAGTTTCTGCATCTTGAATAAAAAAGATAAACGCATTGGTTTATGGAATGCGCGATCGATCACGTCGAAAGAAAGTATTATTCAGTCCACTATTATTGGCCATGAGTTGAGTGTTTTTAATTAGTTAAAGTTGGTTTACGGAGGACACGAAATATCGTGCTGTTCTATGTTGTCATCCTGGTTTTAATTTAATTACATGCAATCGACCGATAAGAAGTGGCCGCCTTATCTTGTTTTATAGTAGAATTTTTGACGGAAGTGTGTTGGAGAAATGTTTAAAAGACTTTCAAAATTTTAGTAGATTGCCTTAAAAAATAAAAGACACGTGCCAATCATAGCCGTATATCGTATTTCTGGCACCGCGGTGAAAAAATTCATGGATCAGTTGTCTCGTATTTTAAACTTTTACAGCACGAGTTACGAAGAAGTTATTTGTTTGGGTGACTTTAATATGGCATCTAATTAAGGAACACCGAATTTCAAGCTCCCTAATGCTTGTATGACTCAGTCGCTTTTATCAATGATTGACACTTCGGCAATTCCCTGGACTTAGGTTATGTCGGTGATCAAAAACTTAACTTGACATAGAAACTTTGGAACTTGCCATCAGATCAATATTGCCTTAATCTTGAGCACCAGATAGGAGTTCAAACCATTAGAAAAAAAGGCCTCACGCTCTTTGCGGAATTGCAAAAAAGGTGATTTAACTGGTTTATTTGAGTGTCAAGTTTCTTTACCACCAAAATTGAAACGGTGAATAATCTCCGTTCTGAAAGTATGCGGTTTGTTTTAACTGATTGTGCATTTGAAACTTTTGAAAACAGCGTGCTGAAAAATCTTGATAGTTACTACCCTAAGAAGATGTGCCATATTGTAACTGGAAGACCTAAGTATTTTGACCACGAATGTACTGCAGCAAAAACGGCAAAGGGAAAATTTGAACAAGGAAATCTAATACTACAGAGCACCAAGTGAAATATGAATCTCGTGATGGATTTTACAAACAATTGCTGGTATTCAAAGGAGGAGCAGTTATCTTGATGCATCAAGAGGAACAGTTATCTCGATAAGACACTTACTAGCAGACTTGCAAAAGTTGAGATATCAATGTCTTGACTACATTCTGAAGCACAAGCCAATAGTTTATCCTGATCCAGAGAATGATTTTGTCCTAGGCAACAATTTTAATTCCTTTTTCAAAGATAAAGTTGCAAACTTTGAAAGTTCTATTGTAACATCAGATCAATCGAAAGTTGAACATTTTTTTCCATCCAATTGTACTTGGCCAAATTTTTGTTATTCAATTCCAAAATGCTTCTTGAAACAGTTGGATCGATATCGAACTCTTGTGCACGTCAAGAGATTATTTCAACCTCGGTTTTCAAAGAATGACGTCAACGAAATAGTACGACGTTTGTAGATTTAGTAAACTCTCTTTTGTCGACTGGTGTGTTTCCCATCTGCATTAAATCAGGTGTTTTATACCCGCTTTTAAAGAAAAACTTAGACCCAAATTTTTTAAACAGTTATCACCCCGTTGCAAATATCAAATTCTTATCGAGGTCTGGAGAAGTTCTCCTCTCTTTTGACTAGCAGTTTTCAGAGTACTCAAAAAACAAAATGATCTGCACACGTACTACCAATCGGCATACAGAAAACATCATTCTACAGAAAGCGGCTTGTTGTATATAACTGACTTTATCAGACGGTTGAGGGACGAGAAAAACAATATTAAGGATATTTCATGATCTTAGAGCCGCATTCGACACTGTTGATCATACTATTTTGCTATCTGCTCTCGAAAAGCGACTAGGTTTGGGGAAAACACTTTTACGTTTCTGTAAAACTTATTTGAATCACCGGACCACGCAGGTGATGATTAATCAAACTATCTCAGATCAAATAGAAGTGGACGTTGGAATACCTCAACGATCAATATTGGGTCCAATGTTATTCTACTTTTATATCCCTCCTCTTTTTGACATTATCGACAAAATGGATAAGACTTATCACTTTTATTCTGACGACAGTCAATTATCATTCGATTTTAACGTTTACCGTTTGCAAAAGGTAAATCGAGTAATGGATGTAGTAGAAAGCACTTTCATTCAATCTCATCAGATAAAAGTTGAATCCAAAGAAGACCGAGGTTATACTTTTTACCTGCAACATTTTTTCTTAGTAGTAACAGTTTTCAACCAGAATACAGCCGTCAGTGAATCGGTGAAATTACTTGGACTTGAGTTAGATTTATAAATTAACATTCGAAAAGCAAGTAAACAAAGTTTGTCGGCAATCAATTTTGCAGATTCCAAATTTGTATTCAATTAAAAAATATCTAAACATTGCCCAAAGAATTTCATTTAATATTGCCTTCATAACACTATGTATTGATTATTTCGCCAGCCTATACGGATCTCTGAAGAAATCTCTGGTTAAGAAACTGCAAATAGTACAAACCCCTGCTGCACGGTTTATCTTCAATTCAAGGAGACATGAAAGTACCAGGCTGCTTAGAATGAAACTTAGCCAGGCTGCTTAGCATTGGCTTCCTGTGGTTGAAAGAAACTTTCAAATTATGTACTTCAATGTTTCATTATTTCCATGGTAATTGTCCCGGATATTTTAACACGATTAATAAACATGTGTCGTCCAATAGAAGACAACACAAACTTCAAGTGCCTAAATGCAGAACAGCAGCAGGGAGAAATGCTTCAATGGGACCTACATTGCGGATTGATCTTCCGGATTTTCTTGCCTTGGAACAGAATATTGAAGCATTCAAGAAGAACTTGGAAGCCTAACTTTTCTGTACAGCATTTTGAAATATGAACAATCTCTGAGTGTTGCAAGAGGTCGAAAACACTCTTCATCGTCATCACAAACTATATTTAAGTTCGGAAGTGCCATCCATAATCGTCATTTTCAACGCGTGATATAACTATTTTGAGGAAAAACCAAATTAAAGTCTTGGTTTTGCCAAGTGATGCACGTATAAAAGCAGTTCAATTGAAACAAAGCTCTCAAAAACATAATTGAACGCATTCTAGGGTTCGCAAAAAATAGCATTGTAAAAACCCCGACAATTTCAGTTAATAATATTTAAAAAACTCAAAGTAGAAACGGCAGTTGTATGGGGAACTGTAAAGTACCTTTCAAAGTCACCGTACAAACTTCATTCTCAGAGTAAAAACCTAATATAACATATCTTGCTTACTTTAGATGTCCGAATTTACTGTTAACAGGAAAATTTGCATGACGCCAAAATGGTTTCATTAACCTCTATTACCTATAAATCGTGCCTGATTTCTTCATTTAAACCTTAAGATTACCAATTGCAAAACAAGTCTTGAACAAACCAACTCACGTCAGATTAATTGCTCTCGAGCGACAGGCGAGGCAATTTAGTTTATAGGCGCAGTAGCTTAGAAATGTTTTACGGGCGCAAAAACAACCCCACATGTGTTCGAACCTCGGAGCTCCAGCACGCCACTCTGACATCTTGCCCACTTAGCTACAATGGCTTTGATTCTCTTTCGCTCAGTTATTTAACTTTGTTAAAAATTCTAATCCAGAAATTTGATCAGAGAAGTAAAAATAAGAATAATTATTTGAATAGCCTGATTTCAGGAAAACACATTTCCTATTTGTTTTCCTATTTTTTCCAAATCAACCGTTGTTGTGAAACAGTAACAATCAAATAAAATCGTCAAGAAATCAACCATTTGCTTTGTCAAGAAATCAACAAAATTAAATCTGTTAGACTTTCACTGACCATAGGAAAAGGAAAGGGCCCAAAGTCTATTGAAAAACGTAATAAGAAACAGATGAGAATCAAATTTTGAAGTAACTTGAGGGTATCACTGCTCACATTCGCGACAATTCCCCCCCCCCCCCCCCCCGAGGATTCGATTAGCAACACAACTTTTGAAGAAACAAACAGACTAGCGTCCGATGAATTGCCCTTGAAAGACAGACAGGAGGAGCAATTTAGCTAAGATAAGAGGCTTCTCAGCTTTAAACGCATTTAGAGTGATAAAGCTGATAATTGCTTGGGTGCAAAATAGCCCCCAGACTGTGCGGTCTCGAACCCTTGAGTTCTCGGACGGCAGGGTTTGCCGAACTATTCAGGCTTTGCTAATTCATCGCTTAAAGTCGATTTCATGTACGCAACAAACCTTTTTGACAGGCGTTAAAAGATAACCGAGAGCGAAGAATGTCCTAGAAGAAAAGCGCAAAACTGGTCGAGCCAAAATGTTGCATGAAAAGACACATTTACAATAATGGTCATTTCCCATGCAAAAAACTATTTTCGTTCAAATCAACACTTGGTTACAATTGGTTCTCTAAAGAACGTTTTCTAAAGCTTCAGTTCCCCTGGAACCCCATTTAGCATAACAAAACGGAAAACAATGACTCCAAAATGAAAAAAAGGAAAACAACGCCTGAAAACTATCAGTAAACTATGAAATAAAAACTGGAAGCGTTTTAAAATTGGGATCTTTTCCATTTGTGCCCCCCGCAGTACCTTACATAATTATTTTTAAAAAAGAAACGTGCGCCTGGGGTTGCAAACAAAAATTTTGGTTCCTACAAAAATTTTCCTCGCTCTCATAACTTGTGGATTGTCCTGAAGTTTATAAAAACATCTAAATCCGGGTTTCCACAAATGACCCCAAGATTGGCAAAAACTTATCAAGTCAGATATTGAAAACTTTCATCCTTTCCTTTAATTCTCACTCTACTCAAACACTTAACCGATAACCTAGGCCCTCTCAAAGGCTTCCACAGCACAGGCTACACCTTTTGAAAGCCTTAATCACATAGTTAGTAATTTAAAAACCAAATGCCGATACGCGCCAAAAACAGCCAGGGATTTGAAAGATCAGATTTTTGAGACGAATTTCTTCCTTAACTTCTCTCCAAATGCCGATTTTGTAGATATAAAATCACGACCAACTGACGCCGGAAGAATTTTTCTCTCAAAATAGACTCATTTGTTGAAAATAGTGGAGGAGATTACAAAAAGTTCGAAAATTTGTTCAAAATGTTTCCCAGGACGAACAATTTTGATAAAATCAGTTTTCGTAAGGACCTGATTAAATATGAATGAGCTTATTGTGAATCGATTGAACCTCACTCTCTAATATTTCTTTCTCAAGTTCTAAGATAACAGGTGGCGTATATCAAACTTCGTTAATTGAAAACAAAAAATTGTAAGACAACAAATTGAAAAAATATTTGTATATTCTATTTCAGTGGTAGCAAAAGTAGGCAATACCCGATTTAAAATCCATTTTATACATTAATAAATATAATTGGTACACATTTCCAAGAGAGAGAAAGTGGCGCAGAGAAGAAGAGCGAAAAATTAACAAAAGCATCTTGAAAATCATCAATTACATAATTTTAGTCTCATGCTCTCAGGCAAACAGTATTGAATTGTATTGGGCAGCACGAATCTACACAAGCACAGATTGATGTATTTCTTGAAGACATTTTTCCACTTAATTTGTGAAGCCAACGCGATCTTGTATTCTCAAGACAGAGACCTGAGCAATATTGAATCTAAAGATTCCGAAAAACGTATCTCGCACTCGAGCTTTGTAACCTTTACAGATGACTGAAGCAGCCCAATAAGCTGTAGGATGGGGAGGGGGGGGGGGTTGGGATACTGGGAAAAGCCATTTCAACACTATACCACAAAATGATTCTTGCCGAATAAAATTTTCGCCGAAATAATGCTCAGATCTCATCTTGTGAATCTTTAGTCATTTCTGAGTCGCAAGGCAGTACCAAAATCAGTTGATAGTCTTTACAGAATTTAACCTCCTTGCTATTTTGATGTAATACCATCCGTGCAAGAGTATAAATATCTCAGAATTTAATGTCTCAGGAGGGAGCTTCATCTTCACTACCTCCGGTAAAATCTCTCCTCAAATTAGTTATTCTATCTTGCACAGATGATAGAACAGACATCAACAAAATTATGACAACTCTTTAAAAACAGAAACTGAAAAAAAACTCAATCACGACTCTGATGATGATGGAGGATAGAAACAGTGGGTGGAATCGAACTCTTTAAGTGCACTAATGATTTGATTATCATTCCGGTTCTATTTCACAAAGGTGAACAACTATACATCTTTTCCATCTGAAATTCCATCAATCAGGTTTTGGATGTGCACCTGATCAATCAAAACACTACTCCTTAATCGGCCTTTCCAAGTTCCGCTCCGATCTTGTAGCTGGCAATTTGCTCCCAGTTCATTTTGGAATGTGTCACAGGCAGTGCCCGCCTCAGACTCTTGAATGTGCTGGTTTGGAACCGCTCGTACATGTCGATTATTGACCTCTGGTAGGAACTGGTCATCTGTTCCAGAGATTTCACAACCTAAATGATTCATTTAATTCAAATGAAATGCTTTACAGCACAGTTCGTAGACAAGTGATCATTCAGAATTCTATTTTATTTTACAAAAACATTCAATATTCTTGGTGAAATTCCCATCAAGTTGGTAACAGAAAGCAGGGTTAAAAGAACAAAAGACACCTTGATCAATCGAAAAATTATCAAACAAATTTATGAAGTTCTCTTCCCGACAGTTCTTAGGAAATATGGATAAACACATCGAGTAAAATTTCAGCGCTTTGGATTATGTACAACTAAGTCAACATAGTAATATGCAGAAGTACGAGAGTGCCAAAACTGAAACTAAATTTATTAAAACCGAAATGAGGAGCATCAATTAAATGCTAGCCGAATTAATTTCTCAGGCAAGAAAGGTCAGTTGATCATAAGTTCGTTGATAGATTGATATCAAAACCCGCAAGCTCAATATCTTGTTCCAATTTTCTTCCCCTTCTAAATAAAAAAGTCCCACTACTCCATTGCGATGCATTATTTTTTGATCTCATACTAGTAAAAATGACCTGATTGGTTTCGGGTTTTAGATTAATTACTCTTAAATTGGTTTTCAGAATCTAAGGACATACACTCTATACACATCTTTACACTCAACACAAACATAAACCGACTGAGGTCGGAAGAATTGTTCTCGAACGACAGGCAGGTGGAAACAAATGGTCCCCACCGCTTTACTCCGGAGCGAGAGCAATAGAGATCACTCAAAAATGAAGAACGAAAGCGGGAAAAAGTCCTCTGAGAAGTCAAAGGAAAAAGTCGCTTCAGAAGTCAAAAAATTTGCATAAAAAAGACCAACACGTTTACAATAATTGCTATGCACTTCGTTCAAGAGCAATTAAACACATCACTCCGTTTCAATAAGTTATCAAACCGCTTCAAGTAAGCCTAGTCAAGCGATGCCTTAAAGCAGTTTAAAGGCAATGGCCAGAAACCAATTTTTCAAACTGAACAATTCCCCATTGTTTGTCAAAAAAATCGGAAGAAAGTGACCTGAGAATAAAAAATCAATGTAAGAAAAACTAAATAAAAGGGAAAAACCAGTAAAGCTTTGAAAGCCATTATTCAGAGAAAATTTGAATAACAGGAATTGAATATATAACCGGCACAGTTGTACGTAACAACCGACGCGTTTCAGCTTCAAAAAGTAAAACATAGCCCGCAAACTAACGGAAAATAGCCGCAGCTGACCAACTTGACGCACATTGGGATTGAAACAAGAAAAAAATTAAGAGATAGAAATTGACAGAATTTTTCTAAGTGTCAAAGTGTTCCAATTTGATGTGTGTAAATTCCGTATATTCGGGCAGATTATAAAACTACACTTACTTCGATGAACTTTGATAACCTAATGCATTATGACTTAATGACAGTGCTTTATATGTTTATAAAGTTTCTTTTGATTTTGCTCTTTTAACTTTAACCGCATTCACTATATTACGTAATTCAAAACGTGAAAGAATTAAAAATCCATTCATTTGAGACAGTGAGTGGAGTAAATCAGAAGTCAAGCATGAAAATCGTGACCTAAGTAAAACAAAAAACGTGAACAAAAAGGAAAGCGAATTTAAAAAAAGGAGAACTCCTAAACACTAGCCATTGAGAGGCTGACGGTGGCTATTAATTAAAAAGAGTGATCAAACCATTTATTTCATGTTGAAAAAATTGCGCAGTAATATGACTCAATTCAATAGATAACAGATTAACACGTTGAGAGAAAAAGTAATTAGAAATTGACTTAAAACTAACAAGACAGAGGAAAATCTGCAGATTAAAAACTATTCCCCTTTCTGGATAAGAGCAGCAATGCGCGCCTTATATTAACGATCACCACTCAACGATATCTAGCAGCATCAATTAAACATAGCTGGCAGATTGGTAGAAAATAGCCGCAATAGCTTCGTAGATCTGCAGTCTCAAAGACAGTAAAGGAAGCTCCAAAAAATTCTTTTTATTAAATGCACAGAAGTTAAATTTAATGATAATCTGTCAAACTTAGTGCTGCTCCTAATAGCTGCTCTCAAATGACCTTCAATTAGAGTGGCTTACACTCATTTGACCTTATCTCTTTGAATTCAAGAAAAGTCAATTTCAGAGTGAGGAATTCATTTTTGAGAGTGATTTAAGTCACATGTGACCCAAACACTTCATCACGCGAATGAACAAAAAAGTTCGATCCACTAAGAGTTAAAAATGACCTCAAGCACGCAATTCATTTAAAATTTCATAAACAAAAGATAAAAAAGCATATTTGAAGTGATTGTGACGTCATATGGTCGTAACAAAAATCTCGACGACGAAATAAAAAAGAGAAGACCAATAACAGGCCTAGCTATCGCTGTGCGGCTATAAATGAAAATGCCCGGAAGATTGCCGCGAAATAGCTTCCATTGATTCTCATAACGCCAATTAGGATTGAAACAACAGAAATGGAAAAATTTGATTTATACACAAAAACAGTTTATAAGTGCAAACTCATACACCTGCTTCTTAATAATGAGAGGATACAGGGGATGAAATCAATACCGAGAAGAGATGGTAACTAAGACTCATAAGAACAAAGCTCGAGTATCGGTCATATAAAATGCGACTTTAAGAATTTACCCCGTTTCTAACTTTGATCTCTTTCTGATACTGATTCTGTTCACATTAGATTGCTTTATTGAGATGGTGTTTAAAATCGCTGTGTGCATTCACACAGAATGTAAAAAAATGGCAAAATGAGGTAGAGCGAAAAGTTTTAATTTTGACAAAAGAAACTGAACAAGAATTCAAAAAATAGTTCGGTAAGATGAGCGCGGCTATTAATAATAGCAAAACAATCAGAGTCTCTTTGGACAACGACAATATAACCGCAATTTTCCAGTCAAATGGAATCAAGCAGTCCCGCAGCAAAAAAGACCGCATTGAGTCAACGTGTTTGCCAGAATTCTAAAATTCCAATAAATGAATCAAATCTTTTCACTGAGAGAAAACAATTAAATGGGTTTTAAAATAATTGTTAAACAGACATATAAGCAATTTGACTGGAAATTGCAAGGACGCAAAAAGGTTTACAAGGATCTCAGCTTTTATTATTTTTCTCGTCCACTAGCTTATGATATGACCGCCGAAAATTCGCCCACCTAGCTCTAAAAAGGAGCATTTTTCGAACAAAAAATGATGACGAAAAGAAATAACAGGATCGAATTAACAGAAATGAGAAATTTGATTTATGTAGAAAAACAGTTTAAAAGTGCGAACTTTTGTTTTCACTTTGTTGTCAGACATACTCCTGCTTCTTAAAAATAAAAAAAAAACAGGGGCTGATATCAATACCAATAAGTAGAGATGTAACTAAAACTCATAGGAACAAAGTTCAAGCATCAGGCATCTAAAATCTGACTTAAAGGATTTACCCCGTTTCTAATTTTAATCTCTTTTTGATACTGATTTTGTTCACTTTAGATTGCTTTCTTGAACTGCTGTTTAAAATCGTTCTGAGCAGAATGAAACTGACCTAGAGAGGTCAAAAATACTTCATGCAGAATGTCGCAAAAGTGGCAAAATGAGTTAAAGCAAAAAATTTTATATTCGACAAAAAAAAACTAAACAAGAGTTCAAATATAGCCTGGTAAGGTGGGCTCGGCTATTAATAATGGCGCAACAATCAGAGTCTCTTTGGACAACGACAATATAACCGCAATTTTCCAGTCAAATAGAATCAAGCGTTCCCGCAGCAAGACCGCATTAAGTCAACGCGTTTGACAGAATTCGTTTATTCCAAATCAATTAGTTGGGTTTTAAGATAATTGTAAAACACACATATAAGCAATTTGGCTGGAAATCGCAAGAACGCAAGAAGGTTTACAGGGATCTGAGCTATTATTATTTTTCTCGTCCATTACCTTGTGATATGACCACAGAAAATTTGCCCACCTAGCTCTGAAAACGAGCAACTTCGTTTCACGGCCCTTAAAAACATAGCAAAACAAGTCCTGATTTATAATCTGTGTGAGAAAACGAGAACGTGTGAGAAAACAAAAATCTCGTCTTCGAAACTACTAGGAATAACTTCGAAAGAAAACCGCCTGTGAACTATCGGGAAATTGAAAATTTGCCCCAAAGCCTTACATTACTTCAAAATTGAAGTGACAAAAAGTTACGCCGCAAAACTACTGGCTTTTCTGCTCCATTGTCTTCCTTCGGCGTGACAAAAATTAACACCCAAATTTGACTTCAAAAAGATTAGATAAGTAAACAGATCTTTAAACACCTTTAACATGCTCGGAAAACACCGGTATCAACGCAGAAAGAATTAATGCATCGGGGTTAAACTTAAATTAAATCTCACCTCTTCGGCTAGACTTTGCTCTGAGGTAAATTTAAGGCTGGACTCCATATCTTTTTTGGACACTTTCTGGACATTACCCTCTTCGTAATAGTGCACCTGAACTTTCACTGTGCCCTTCATTAGTGCACTGCTCGCTGATTGGTCAATAGTCACAGTCCATAGCTCACGCCAATTGGCTGTGTAGTAATTTTTTTGCATGAACGAATGCGATTCGATGACAATTATCAGCTCGGGTGAATTTGTGTCTGGATTCGTTCTGGCTAGAACAGTTTCGACTCCATCTGGGTAATGGTTGTGTATGTAGTCACGTAGTTTGTCAGCGACTGCCTTTCGATAGTTCTCGTGCACTGGGGTACCTGTGAAATCTCCCACAACTGTTGCTTCCTGTCGCATGGGATCAAATGTGAACAATTTCTTGGTGGCTGAAATAAATTTAGATGTGAACTGTTTAACTTAAAGAGCAAGAAGTTCAAGATCGTTTATCCACTTCGATAGCATTTTATCTGCGACTTTTTTTCCGAATCACAAAAACTATGCCAAAAACAGCAAGAAATTATAGCTTCTAATTTTCAATCTTCGATGGGATTTATAATAAAAAGTTTTATAATAAAACAGATTTTCAAAATTCAGTAACACAGAGAACGAAAAGGGACAGATGCTTTTGGTATTTGAATCTATAACCCCAGCTTCCTGTCCTCTCTGAGATACTTATTTATTAATTTAAGTTTTTTTTAGAAAAGCAAGCTAATTACAACAGCCTTAACAATTCATTATTTGTGTCTTTTTCAACTTTTTAGTCTCGGTTTCTAAATAAAGGTCAGCAAGGGCAGACAGCCACTCTTTTTTGTCAATCTGCCAATTTTATGATACTCAGAATATCAATGATACAATTCCATATATGTACCTGGTGCTAAAAATGATCCGTCACTCTGTCTGGCTTCTCTACACAGTGCCACCTTCTCCCCTCCTCCCCCCTCGCCCTTGCTCCCCACACTAACAGGGGTCTGCTGTTCTAACCAGTAGTCCATGTAAGTCCTGCCGCACTGTTTCATTATAGAGTCGTTGTCCACTAGCATTCTAAATAAGCGACGATTATTAAACGATCACGAAATAACACACTGCAGAACAGGGACACGAATGTCAGCTATAGAAAAGGCTTCGATATAGAGGTTTGGAGTTTGACTATTAAAAATGAACTATGGTATCTAGGATTCAATGGATGTCATTTTGACACTTTTCTCCAATTATTTCTATTCAACAGTCGGTATCGTTTCATTGTTATCATTTTTGGATTTAGAACTTAAACAATGACATTAATAGTGAAAGTGTGAACAATTTTTATAAATAAATAAAACTCGTTTGTCCCTTTCTCTTCTGTCCTAATTTTGTACTCAAAGTGAAAAAAATAATTCATGTTTCTTCATTAATATTTTACAACGCCTGATACGAGATGTAAGAGCCGCCACTACGATTAAAGTATTCAATTATAAGGATCCTTAAATATGGAACAATGAGTTATACATTGTCTTTATATACAGAGGAGAAAAAGTGTTTCACCGCCCTATTCAAAAATTAGAGAGAAAATTCTACACCCCCCCCCCCCCCCCGAAACTAATCGTTTCCTTTTTTGCTCCACTTTGTTTCGGCGTAACCAAAATCACCACTGCAATTTGACTTCAAAAGTAATAGAACTTTAAAAACGTATCAGGGCCAGCCCTGAGCTAGAATAGAATTCAATGTTTTTTATTGATTAAAACTAGAGCCAGAAATGACTAGGAACGACAGGAATCGAATACACCGAGGAGCAAATGGGAAACAATTCCCAAGAATTGCCATTTGAGGTTAGGGGTATAAAGCCTTTTCTCTAAAGAGGAAAATAGACAGACTGACCTGACGTCATTGAAAGTGGCGTTGAATTCACCAGGTGGGGTCTGAAGTAACAGCTGGTGAACTAACTGTCTTTTCTCATCATCGCTTATATCACCCATCCCTTTCTGCCTCCTAAGATCAACAACTATCTGAAAAAGAATTCACATAAACAACAAGAATGAACAATAGAAACCATATTTACTGTCTGAAAGAACACTTAACAACAGCGAAAACATTATAAAGAATTCTAAATACTATATATGAAAGAATACTATTCATCAACACCATCATAATTATAATAATCAAAATCCATAGACAACAGTTTAGTCATAGAAACAGTTAATGATGCGCTAATTTAAGATGACGGAAATCATTTGCTTTCAAAAAACTGCAGACGCAACCGCAAAAAACTGGAGAAGCTGTCTTCTGTCAAGCAAGTTGTTAAGAAGTTCCTGCTCTGTGAATTTAAATCCAATTTAAAACTGAGCACGGAAATCGTTATCCATAATTCAGACGCCAAAACGACATTTAGTTTTATCTCACCGGCAAAGTTGAATTATAATATGCACCGAAACTTCTCGATCTTTCTAAAGCACTAAAGATTTTCGCTGAAACTTTACAGAACAGAGCAAAGACCAAAGAAACATAGAAGAATTCGGACCTGAACAGGAGTCAAGCAACCGAACGAACTGAATTCTCTTACTAAATTAACAAAAAGTCTAGACCGAAGGGTGATAAAACATAATAGAATCATTTCCGTTACTCATTAGCCCTTAAAAACAGGCTATCGATAACGGAAACTCGGGTCATCAAAATTGAGACCTCCTTTCAAATTAAAGATGTTCAGCCAATTACCAGGCATGAATTACCTACAGAACGAAATGAGGGGGCAAATTCGTTTTTAATGGATGCGCAAGCAGACCAAAAAGTACCACAAATAGATCACGGTACAGCATTCTGATATTAATAACCCGTAAAATTACAATTACTATTATTCTGCTCTACACCTCAAGCGATCCCGGGAGGTCCCATGTTACCATTACAGAGTCACTAGAAGAACATTGACTCTAAATGTTGCAATGAAACTGGATAACGCTTTTGGATGAAGAAAATGTGTACACTAAACCTCTTTCAAACTCCCTTTTCTAGCTCTATTTATACCGACAGTGCGAATACATATGGAACAATACATACAGCAGCCTTTTCTTTCTACAATCAAATTAGAAAGATAAGACAATGTTAAAGTAAACGAAATGCAGATTCCACCCCAAAAAAATAACAGAACCACAAGATCACACAATACTGCCAGAAAACAGCACCATGCCACCGCACTAAAGACTTCACCTCACACCTAATTACACACGACACACCGCCCCCTTACAAAATCACACAAAAACACAGAACAACACACAACAGCACACACACACACATACATACACACACACACACACACACACATACACTACACCACCACCACTGCCGCCAAAAATGTCCGCAATAAGGTACTCGAGGAAAACATTTTGAATAGAGTTGTCGTCGTTAACATTTCTGCAAATGATAACAGTGGCACGTTTGTTGTTCGACTTCTGCGATGACAGAATTGAAAAACAGCACTTTGACAGATTACCCACGTTTTCTGAAAATGAAGAACCAGAGGACAGAACCAAGATCAAAGACGAATTATTCACCACCACAAGAACTAACTTGAAAAAAAACATCCCAGCCCATAAAATTTAGCTCGTTGAATTGTACAGTTTTACCTTTTTCATCTTCAATTTACAATCACAACGCATAAGAGCTGATGGACCCGAAAGGATACAGTTCTGAAACTCAATGCAGCAGCAGAGAAAGCAGAAAAAAGAGGATTTATTAAAGAAAATACTAAAAACTTTGTAATTGAAATTAAAATTTCTGATATCATCAGGATCCAGTACCAAGAAATTCGTTTTTGCAAACGAAACTGATCAAAAGTCAACAATGACAAACTCTGATAAACGTAAACAATTTGAGGTACAGCAAGCACAGTGCAACTTTTTCTAGGTATCAGAGGTAATTTTTTAAATTTCAAAAATGAAAGAATTTATTTCGCTAGGAAACAATTAAGCAGCAACAAAAGAAAAGGTATAGTAATTCTCTAACTTAGAGAGGACACTTAGGCCTACATCCACATTGGGTCATGATCTGCAAGAACTAAGAACAAAAATTAACTTAACTTTTTCTGCAGTTTCAACTTTAAAACTGAATATTGTGGCACCAAATAAATTTTAGAAAAATTGCTTTTAAAAATCACAAATCTGGCTACATCTCGAAAACTAGGTTTCAGAAGGAAGAACACAGGAAGTTTTTGCACAGGAAGAACAACTATGTTGCATACCTGCTAGCAAGCAGACAAGGGACCTCAAAACTACGTGTAGAATAACTTTGGCAAAGATTCGTACATTGCTCCGTATACATGCGGTATTTTGTGAGTTCACTATTCTTCAACAGGAAATTATCACGAAAGCGATGAGCAAGAGCAGTCAGCTTTCCAGGAGACAGGGAGGATATCCGCTGATATCAAAGTATTTAACAAGTATATTGACCTAAACTAGAACTCTCAGGGTTTTAGTTTAACACAAATTTTGCTTCAAAAATGGTCGACCTGAAGATCTAGCTAAAAAGATATTTTTTTTAAATACTGAAGCACAGCGTTAAGAAGAGACACGCATGAGACACCTAAACCACTTCATCTTTCACTGCAACCTGTTTCGTGTAACGATAGTCGCCATTACATGGATAAAAAAGTGAGTAAACATTTGACGAAACATAACAGACTTCGGTCGATCAATTTGCTCTAAAGACAAGCGGGGGTGATCAGTTCAGCGAGGGAAGAGGAATAATTCATTAAGAGATTTATAATGATTACATTTATAGTAATTCATAATGGTTTATAATTAGAGCTTATTAAAGACACCTACTAAAAATTTAAATGAAACTAACCTTGATTTGTGCTTTTAAGCTAACTACAGCGAATCAGATCAATTTAAATCACACAAAAATCAGTCAATCACACAAGTTGAGCGTGAGGGTCACTCTCGAAATGACAAAGTAGGAGGCAAAAATTGTTCAAGCAAAAAATGCCATTGAAAAGACCAGCATGACTAATATAATTGGTACAAGCTTTGTTTGAGAGCAATTAACTCTCATCTCAATTCTCGATTCAAAAAACATTGTTAGGCGATTCCGAAAGCTTCCTATCGTTGACAACTATTTCAAACTGTATATAAAATTTGCTCAGAGCGAGCTACAAACGTAACTTTTATCGTGAAAGGTCAACAAACAGATGTTACCATGCAATGATAGCATAATTGTGCATGGATTAGGTCAGATGTCATTATTTCAGCCAAAACATTTTTGGAATACAATTTTTTCAAATTATAAACTTCGTAATTACGTGCTGTATTAGTAAAGCTGAAAAGCAAGAGTGACTGTTCACTTATTATTCCCGGACCTAATTTTAGGGCCGCAAATATTTCGCCACAGGGCTATAATTTTGCACATAAATATCAAAATTTTTGCCATCATGGCGATTAGCTAGTAGCTGAATCAATTCGAAACACCTTTGGTTAAGAATAGACTGATTTCACTAGAATGAAACCAGCACAAATCTAATTTTTGATCAGATCTAGATTTTTCTTAAGGCAGTGCCAGACAAAACACGAATTGTTTCGAACAATTGTTGTTTATAATCAATCAGTTTCTGTCAGCCTTCCTTTCCCAGTATTTCCCAAACGATCATTTACTAAAGCCGTTTTCAAGGACATGAGCCTGAATTAATATACTTTACCAATCGTGGGAGAAAATGGAGCGCAGATAAAGCGTCTAGTTTTGTGAGACCAACGAATAATCAAATTCAGCCGGACTGGTCAGTTAACTGATGAATCATAGCTAAAGTTGAGAAAACAACGTAATCTGCAGAACACAATTAACTGTGCAATACTAGCCGGCTGTTACTCACAATTGGTGTCAAGAAACAGCCTGACAAAATAAGAAAAACTATTGATTGCATTTAAAAATAAGAACAGACCAAATCACCCCCTCAAAAAGGGCGTAATGTAAATCACCGATATTTTCATCGTTTATTTGTATTTTTCGACTGCCAGAACTGACTGAAAATTAATCTAACAAGACCATAGAAGGAAATCCCGTTACATAAAAATAAGTAACTTAATTTGGATTATTTGGATTTGAATTTAAGGTTAATTTGAATTTAAGGTAACTTTGGTGCAAACTTTTGTGCAAAACCAATTACTGTGCAAAAATTAAGGCCAATTTAGATGCAAAAAGAATAGAGACCAAGCATAGATAATGAATACATTAACGACCATATTTGGTACTCCGATCGACAAATCGCGAATTGTATTAACGAATTCTCTTTCTCTATTACGCGAATTAAAGTAACACCAATACAGCAAAGTTCCTCAATCTAATACCAACACAATTTTGATGGGTCAATATTTGCAAGTTTCATAAATCTAGAAAGCCAACGCCGTAGAACAGTCTAACGAATAAGACTAGCATTACAACGTATGATTGATTAATACATAGAAAACAATTGGTATGAAGAAATGAGACAAAGTTGTAACAGCAAAACATGCTTGTACTTTACAAAAATATATAGTGGTAAGATGATAAGTACCTTGAAAAATAAGTTTTGGCTATCGAGGCATAACTGTCGTAAAACACACTTAGAGAGCAAAATTTTTTGACACTATTTTTCAGCAAACCCACGCAATATAGGCGATTTAGTACAAATTTAGCGCTTAACAATTAAAAACAAATTAAGCAGGAGTCTGGTCTATTTGAGTCAATCAAATACCTCCGTACTATGATTACAAAATATCAAAAAAAAGTGTAGTCGGAACCAAAACTGTAGTTGAAATTTGTCGTGTAACAGCTTCCAGTGAATCAAAAGTATTATTCCCACTTTCAACATTTTATCTGATAACAATTCTGTTTTTGGACGAATTTTAAATTTAAGTAAAATAGAACTAGCAACAACATAAAGGCAGATTGCCAGAACATAGCTTCGGAGATCTGCAGTTTCAAACTTTTTTGTTTAAATGCTGAGATGTTATATTTTGGTTAATAATCTTTTTAACATATTGCTGCTTCTATTAACTGCCGTGAAATACCCCTCCAGTAGAGTGACACGCATTCACTTGAGCTTATCTTCTAGAAAAATCAATTTCAGAGTGAGGAAATTGTTTCCGAGAGTGAGGTACGTCACGTGTGACCAAAAATTTAATCAAGGGAATGAACAAAAAACACGGTCCACTAAGAGTGGAAAATTACGTCACGCGCGCAATTCAGTTGAAATTACATGAACGAACGAACAAAAAGCAGATTTGAAGTGATTCTGACGTCATATCGTCGTAAGAAAAATCTTGACGAAATGAAAAAAATAAGAGACGGCCAATAATAGCCTCAGCTAGCGCTTTGAAACTATTAAAAACGAAATTAAAAGCAGGACAAGCCCTGACCTACGATTCAAAAAATGTTTATTGACTTGACTAGACGTAAAACTGACAAAACCATGGACAAAAACTAGACGTAAAATGGACTATGAATGGATTGGGAAAATCATATAGAAAAACAACCGATCATATAAATAGAAAAAATTGTAGTAAAAATCAAAGTCAAGTTGCCGCATGTGAACTAAAAACCACTAGCGACAAAGTTTCGTCGTGGCCAAAATCATCACTGCAATTTGACTTCAAAAATTAGATAACAGTGAGGATATTAAAAACAAATTGAATTGAATGAAATAATTATCCTCAAAAACCACCTAAGCAACAACAATTCTAATTTATTCGTCATATAAAAATCAAAGTCAAGTTGCCTCATGTAAACTAAAAACCACTAGCGACAAGGTGGATATAAAACAAAAACCTTTCTTTAATCAAATTGAAATCAGATAAACGTTCTCGCATCAATAGCAAAGCCATAATGAGCTCACAAAACGGTCAAAAGACAAAAAAACATCAGAAATGGACAAAATTTCCAAATTATCGTATTTTGTCAAATGTAATTAAATTACTGTTTAATATCATCAAAACTGAAATAAATGGACAACTAAAAACTCTCTGGAGTAATAGGCGTCTATTCGATCCCCAAATCAAATTCTCATAAAAGTTGCGTGAAAATTATTCTTGTTAATGATAACACAAAATGTTTTTGAAGATGGTTGGTTACGACAGCCCCAAATAGTTCTGCCGCAAATTCTTTCAAGAAGACTAGACGTCTTGCTTTCGATAGCTGATTTGCCGTTGCTTAAGTTTCTTTCATGCAATTTGCTAAACGGAACTCATTAGAGAGGAGGCTACTTTCTTCCTACTCTAGGATGATAGAGAAAAAAATTACTAACCACAATGAAGCGTTTGCAGCTTTCAGTTAAAAGGCACTCTAGGCAAAGTGTATTTGTCTTTTCGATTCAGCATAGCCGAAAAGACATATTGCTGCTGCTCATTCTATCTAACCTCTCATTTCCCCAAACTAGTGTCAATGATCAGTACGGTAGAGCAACAGCTACAGAAGACCTTGCTCAAGTCGAACTTGGACGTTTTGTCATAAATTATTTTCTTCCCACCTAACTTGTACATTGCTGAGAACTCTAACAACGATTGACTTGCGTGACACCGTTATTTTTTCTCAAAACAGACTAAATTTAGTTCTTGAACAATCTGCCTTAAACTACGCTAGAGCTTTAAATGGTACAACGCCGCGAAAAAATAATGGCCAACATAGCTTTACTAAAAAGCCCTTCTAACTATTGCACAACAAAAGCAAAACTCTTGTTTGATGACTACCCTTAAATCCGTTACCACTACCCTTAAATCCCTTTTGATAACTCTCTTCACGTTGATTAATCAAACGTCCTGAAGCGGAAAATTCGCAGGTACAATTAACAAAAATAACCGAGTGAACTTCAGAATGAGGGTGTATAATTATTTCAACAGAAGAGGGTGTATAATTATGTTCACCGTCAGTCAAAACTGGGCAACACTAGAAGAGCATGTGGGCACGTTTATGTTGTCTTCTCTGATGCCTTATTGTTGGAGCAATGTGAATTGAATTTAAGACAATATCTAATTTTTCTATGTTGTTCTATTACTCTAATATCCTCCCATCCTACTCTAATATCTTTGTGTTACTAGTGCTCAAATAATCTTGGCCAAATGTCTCGTAATCCAGAAGCCTCCATTGTCTACCTAAAAGAGCTTGCTACTCTCTGCTGGCTCAGCAGCATAAAATCAACTCTTCCAAACTATTGTCAATAAGCAAAAGCTATTTATAAAATGACACCGTCTTCATAGCGAGCTCCCAGGAAGATTTACAAAGTATCGTAAAGTCAGTGAATGACAACTGCAGAAAATTGAAGTGGAAATAAACAAAGAAAACTAAAATCATAAAAATGTACAGAGACAGCAGGAGTGATGGCAACTTTGAAGTCTATTGACGGTGCCTAAGTCGAGAACGATAATTCCTTCAAATATCTAGAATCAATTATGACTTCGGATGAATGGTGCACTTAAGACATTTCCACTCGACTCATGTTTGCTAAACAAGCCTTCGAAATCAAGGAAAGAATTCAATGCGACATCAAGATGGCTTTCCCACTCCCTTATCGCGCTCTCTGCTGCTATCCAATCCTTCTGCATGGCTCACAATCATTGACGCTTACAAAAGCTGACACAGCGAAAGTTGAAGCAACGGAAAAGCAGATTCTGATGAAGCAGACAGAGATCAAAACGACTATTGAGGCCTAAAGATTCTGTGATTAATTGCGAGGTTTCTAAAAATGCATGAAACTTTGCTCATTGTCCCTCACGATTCAATATAACCGACCAATTGCACTTAACTTCTTCGATCAGAACTTCAAAATTGCAAATTTACTTCAACACAAAACTGGAGCAACCCACGCTTTATTCCTCCAGGACAAAATCTTGACATAAGTGAATCGCAAACAGTCCAAGAAATTCCCATTTCACCCCATCTTTGAGACCACAAATTTCAAAACAGAACATAAATTTCTTGATTTAATAATGTCCGAGAGCGCTGAAATTGTTAGAGGGCATGTCCAGCTCTAATTGTAAGCTTTACGATCTCACCATTACAGCGAGATAAATTGTTAAGATTCATATAAAAATTCAAGCAATTTAAAAAAATACACCCGAAGTCTAAATCTTTATAATCGTGATTTGAGATTTTCGAAAAATGTTCTTGTTGCTCAACGATCAAACACCTCATAATCTTACACCGCAGACCTCAAAAATTGCCAATGTGCCGGCCTTCTACAATTAAAATAGACTTTCACAGATCAATTTATAGCAAAGAATAACAAGAATTATACATAACAAAGCTAAGCAACTCGACTACATGATAAAAACAAAAGTAGAAACTGAAACTTTGCAAACAATGCCAGAAATTTTGTGGAATTTTGGATCTTTTCTGCTCCCCCACTCCAGCGTAGTGTTGATTGGTATATTACTTTCGAGCCCATGGAGCTTAACTAGTATTTTTAACTTACTAACGTGTAACAAAATGAGCCAAATCGCTACAGGTCATGCACGACACTTCCTTTTAGGATAAGAAGGGGGAACAGAAAAGTTCTGCCTTCATTTCGACGTTTTGTTGCTTCCTTTTCCACAATCGCCGTCATTCATGCCTTTGCAATGTTGTTCCGCAGTTACGCCCTTTACATGACACACTAGCCTATTCCCAGTTGAAACGTTCCTAATTTAAATACCCAACCAGCTTTTATGGCAAAGGTGCGCAAACCTCAAAACTGAAATCAGCTTTACAAAATTCTGATTTAAAAATTTGAGGAATACTTCTAATAATTATAAACATAAAGCTACTAATGTCGGAAAGATTGCTCCCGAATGACAGGCGGGGCAATTTAATTCAGGGGCTGTAGCCTAAATTTTCTTTATGAGCGCAAAAAGAACACACTAAAGTTCGATTCCGTCACCTCGACAGAATCATTAAGCACTCGGTCATCGTGCCTCTTACAATCGGTTTTGTTTGAACAAACTTTATTTCGGAGTGAGATCAATTGAAATCACTCGAAAATCAAATCGTAAAAAAAGTGCGTGAAAAATTCACTTAAGAAGTCAAAGAATGTTCTGGAAGAAAAACGCAAAAACGGTCAAGCGATCAATTTGCAGAAAAGACAAACACGTTTACAATCATTGCTTCTCATTCGAGAGCAATTAATTATATACCAACTTTCCGTGTGATTATCACCTCAACGCCTACTTTTACACCACAGCAACTCGCGATAATAAGGGACATATTAGAAAGCTGCTTCGTAATCACAAAAGAGAGGCCCATAAAACAAACATGAACCGACTAAACGACTAAAATCGGGACAATTGCTCTCGAACGACAGGCGGGGCAATATAATCCAGAGAGTGTATAGCATAGACGAATTTTAATGCGTGCGAAAATTCCCGGCACATGAGAGGGGAGGGGTGTTGAGTAGGGTTCACGGGTTGGGGCCGGTAGGGTGAAGGAGCTTGGAGAGAGGGAGAAGCAGGGGTTGCGGGTGGGTGACGGTAGGGTGTTCTCGAAGGGAGTTCGGGACGAGGGCGTCGACTGAGAGGTAAAATTATAAATTAACGTATTACCTTCAAAATGATTTTTTCGCCTTGAATTTTACCACCGCCCTTCACACCATATATCAACAAAAGTTTCCTGGAATAGGATAATTAGAGACTAGCAAGGCTCTAGGATAAGTGCTCAGCAACCTCACCGGGCGTTACCTTTTATACCGTTTTCAATGATCTGACGAAAAAAGGATTAGAAGAAAAGCGGGCAAAAAATGATTAGTCCAAAAAAGACCAGCAGGACCATATTCTAGATGCAACCTTCGTTTGTCCGCAATTAAACAGAAGCAAACGTTCAAAAAGAACAAAATCATAAGTTCACGCCATCACCGAAACCTTTAGTTTACCAATATTCTACTATTCGATTCGCGAAAAGACACACGCGTTTGCAATAATTGCTTCAAACATCGTTCGAAAGCAATCAAAACTAAATTGATTGAGTAGTGTCACACGGTTGTTAATCCAGTGAAATCCTAACAATAACGAGAGAAGTGGCTGACTTCTTAGTCTCAGACCAGTGCTTGAAGTTTTTGTAGTAATCCGCGCCCATTAACAATTTATTTTATCCGTAAGTTATTCAACAGCTGTAGCCGTCGCAGAATTTGATAAAGAAAAAATGGAAATTAGTATCTTTTTTCTTAATGTTTCGTGGGTTCATATTATTTGCAACCCCAAAGCGGACAAGCAACATTGGTTAAATGATATACTATGTTCTGGCATATTTTCCAATGTAATGACAAGTGGGGGGGGGGGGGGTGCATAACGTACTTGGGGATCACAAACTCAAAAGATCCTGAAACTTTATCCGGAATATTAGAGCTTAGCAATGTGGACGGATGTATGACAGGGAATAGGAGTGCATACACGTATAATGCTGATTGATTTGTTGCCTGTGGTGAGAGCCTTCATCATATCTTGAATGAAGCACAAGTTCATCCCCTTGTCAGACATGATGTTGAATATACACACTGCAAAGGCAACTGCTGTCATCGGATTAAAACTAAGGTTTACTCCAAGTTAACTTAAGATTTCTTTTAAAATTTCATTAAGGAAAATCAAACATTTAAGATTTCATTTATTACCCTCCACTCTAAAAGGTCTATTTTGTGTATTCTATATTCGACACTGACATCCAATAAATTCCAGGACATAATTACCTATTCAACACAATAACTTAACTTATGATTGTTTCAACTTTTCAATAACAAAAGCGAAAATTGCAGAAGTTGAAACAATGAAAATGCAAGAAGAACTTGAGACTAGTATTGTCGAGCAGCCAAAAATAAAACAAATCTGGGTGAGGGCGAGAGTTAAATGCTCGTAAACATAGCATGTATGATGTATATACATTAACTTTCTTTTCAGAAAAATATCTGGGAAAAATTTTTGTACAAAACTTTCTTTTCAACATAACATGGTAAACCTTTTCTATTGAAAAGAAAACTTGGTAACGACTACATACGATTGATCGACAACCTAGATGAAAGTTAAACAACTGCCTTTTGAGAATGTCTTTACGGAACACACATTTCGGAGTGAGATCAATTGAAATCACTCGAAAATCAAATCGTAAAAAAAGTGCGTGAAAAATTCACTTAAGAAGTCAAAGAATGTTCTGGAAGAAAAACGCAAAAACGGTCAAGCGATCAATTTGCAGAAAAGACAAACACGTTTACAATCATTGCTTCTCATTCGAGAGCAATTAATTATATACCAACTTTCCGTGTGATTATCACCTCAACGCCTACTTTTACACCACAGCAACTCGTGATAATAAGGGACATATTAGAAAGCTGCTTCGTAATCACAAAAGAGAGGCCCATAAAACAAACATGAACCGACTAAACGACTAAAATCGGGACAATTGCTCTCGAACGACAGGCGGGGCAATATAATCCAGAGAGTGTATAGCATAGACGAATTTTAATGCGTGCGAAAATTCCCGGCACATGAGAGGGGAGGGGTGTTGAGTAGGGTTCACGGGTTGGGGCCGGTAGGGTGAAGGAGCTTGGAGAGAGGGAGAAACATAACATGGTAAACCTTTTCTATTGAAAAGAAAACTTGGTAACGACTACATACGATTGGTCGACAACCTAGATGAAAGTTAAACAACTGCCTTTTGAGAATGTCTTTACGGAACACACTTTGCCCTCATTGGTAAAAGAGAACTCCAAACAATGTTTCAAACCTCTCTCTTGATCCAAAGCGTAGAACTTGACCTCATCATTCTCTCTAAATAACAAAGTGTTTCCTCCACTCTTTCATATAATTAAAAGTTAAAGCCGCATTTTCGCATGGTTATTTCACTCGGTTATTTCACATGGTTTAGTTTCACTCGAAAACGGAATCAATGTTGGTTATCGCTTATAACAGATCTAATTCTATTCTGCCCCCCCCCCCCCCCCCCCCCCCCAGCTTAGTTGCCATATATCTTTTACACACCTCGAAGACCACGCGCTATTTTTTTAGACATTAAAATGCTATATAACATATAATTTGTTAAGTGTGGGTCATAATAACGGGGGGGGGGGGGAGTAGATCAAATTTAAATCGCTAGCAAAATCGAGTATGTCGCTGGAGATCAGCATGATAGCAAAGCTCTGTATTACTGCAGCTAATACGATATGTACAAGCCGATATAACGAATGCTGTGGACATTGCTGCGGTCTTCAAGCTTCTGTTATACCCTCGTACAGTAATTCACTTCTATTTTTCAAACTCTATCTACGAAAAGCATAGAAGAATTCGAAACCAGTGTTACAAACTAAAACCCAACATCTTTGCATTTTTGAATGCACTGCCCATACCGACTTGAGTTGCAAAAACTTTAGTTCAAATCAAAAGTTTGTCACAAGCAGCGTTGAAACACTTTCCCCTGCATCCATTTCGAAAGGGACTTCTACTCTTCCCAAAAAAGCAATAATTTTGAAATTGCAGTAAATTATTGAATGGAATGAACATAAATTGAAAAACGCTGCTTTGAAAGTAAACGAAATTAAAGAAAACATAGCCGGACAAACCCTGGCCCACAATTCAAAAACTTTCATTGACAAAACATAGACCTAGAATGGATAAAAACTGGATTGGGAAAAACCATCTGGAAAATTTGATCACAGAAATCGAAAAAACAGTAAAAATCAAAGTCAAGTTGCCGCATGTGAACAAAAACCAAAATCAAAAGCGAATTTTTGTTCAAACACGGTTTTCCCACTCTACTTTAGAGTGAATAAATTCACCTCCCAAAAACCACTAGCTTTTCGCTCTATTTCCTGTTTTGGTGTGACCAAATCACTTAATTTGACTTAAAAAACAATAAAAATGTGTGAACAGATCTTAAAAAAACATAGCGGCAAGAATTCCGGAAACGACTCGAAGGAAACAAAAAACAACCACTCCAGTCGATTCATGGAAAAATTAGCTCCTAAAAACAGCTTGCACCAAAAATACGAACTAAAAAAGAACCTTCTTTATTACACGGAAAAAGCCAAAGTAAAGTTCCGCCTAGCAAATATAGCATTATAGTGCTCGCGAAACAAAAGACAAGTCAAAATAAGCTAAGAAATTAATTCAGATTATAGAAAAAAAAACAATTAATTGTAAAAAAATAAATAAAGTTTCAAATTTCTCAATTTTTTATGTTATATTTCTCGACAAAATATTTCATATCAACAAAAATGTAACCACTAAGTATCTAAAAGATCCATAATTAGTAAGCATATTTTCAGTAAAAACAAATAATTGGCGAAAAATGACTACAATTTACCAAAAATCAGCAGGAGCTTGAAAACATCAAAATTAGCAAAAAAAACCTATTAACTAGCAGAAACCTTCAAACTACCATAAAAGACCACAAAATTATTACAGACTCATAATCTTATCCAAAAATTACCCGCTTTACAAAAACTGCATGTAAACAAAAAAGAATTGCTCGCTTACAGAATTTTCTGGATCTCTCGAAAACAGCGGCATTAACGAAAAAGCGAATCTTTTGCTGCACTCCTCAATTTTGTTCAGCACACAAATCACTTCATTTATTTCACTGATTTCATTTCCTGATGCAAAAATTATTCTCAAAACTGATTAAAAAATAAGACACTTCTCCAATACTCCACTTCGAGTCGTAAACAGGAGCACCTAAACACAAGTCAAATCTTTGAATTGTAAAAAAAGCATTGCAGAATAAGACCTGAAAAAACTAGAAATTGGATCACCAAATAATGGTTATAAAAATAAATTCTCAAAAAAATCAGTTCAAGACGTCGATAATTTTAAAAGACAAACTGCACCATGTGATAATCTTGCCATAATTCGAAATTGTATTTCTAAACACTGCTTGAAAAGAGGTATGCAAAACCGCAAAACTTAGCTTTTATCCACTGGAGCGGCATGACCGAAACGAATGACTCCAAAAATCAAAATTTTCAGCAGATCTTGCGAAGATAGGACAATTTTCAGAAAAAACATTACCAACAAACGTCGGAGCGAATTGCTCTCAAACGACCGCTGGCTTCGTCAGCAGCTAGCAACAGTTTAGTGAGGTAGCTTAAGCTTTATTGAAGGATTGTAAGGTGAGCGCAGCGGGGGGGGGGGGGAGGTCAACCATTAAGAACCGCCCTTCACACCATAAATATAAGTCTCCAAAACAGTTTCTGTGAATCGCATACTTTGATACTAGTGAGCTGAAAGGCTCTACGATAACTTAATGCCCATTGGGCGCTACCCGTTTATCCCGTTTGTGAGGACGAAAAGTAAAATGGGCCAGACGAAAAATCGGTCAAGCAAAAAAATCGCATTCAAAAGACCAACAGGACTAATATAATTGCAACAAACTTCGTTTGAGAGCAAATAAACAGGAAAAATTGTGTTCAACGAAAATCTAATCTTTACAATGTTCCATACCTTTGAATGGCCTAAAACTGAACAAGTTAGCTTCAGTTTAAATCCGACCAGGAAAATAACTAAGCATTTTCTCACAGTTCAAGAAGTGAGGATGGAAACAATTGTTAATTTTTTTTCCTGATCGTTTGATCGACTTACGCTTTGAAAGGCATGTATTTGCACTTCTCGAGCGTGTCATCTGTGCACAGTTTGGAGAATTCTATCAAGGTCGAGTTCAGTTTTTCTTTAATTGGGTTACACTTTCCTGCAACTTCGTAGTAAGCTGTACATTTTGCATGCAGAGGCCCCGCAGCTATTGTAAAAAAATGAATCTACCCTGTCTACCCCAAAGGAGGCCTTTGAACTCATTATAGCAAGGTACAATATTCAGGTGCTTTAACTACATCCGGTCAAAATAGAGTAGACTTTATAACTTAAATAGATTTTATAAAATTTCTGAATTTATGAAATTCGCTATTTGATAGAATTTACTTAGGTCACTATGCCTCAAAATTAAATGTTTCTGATCTGATTGCGTCAGAAGCTGGTCTCATCGAGAGCTAAGCTACGTATGTAGCTAAAGAAATCTGCCTTACTTAAGCTATATATAGTAATAATCAATCTTCATTGGTGCGATCAAAAAACATACCCGGCAGATTGCCGGAAAATAGCCGCCGTTGATTCCAATAAGCATGATTGGGATTGAAATAACAGAAGATTTTGAAAAAAAAAAAGATTTTTGTGCAAAAACATTTTTTTAAGTCCGATTTATTTTGATGGCATTTCGTGGTTGTACTTCTGTTTTAGAGAGAGGCTACAGGGGCTACTATCAATACCAATAAGCATTAGAGATGGTAACTAAGACTTATAGGAACGACGTTCAATTAGCGGGCATCTAAAATTGGGCTTTATGGGTTTATCCCGTTTCTACTTCTGACTTCAATTTTTTATACTGACTCTGTTCATTTTGAATTGCTTTGCTGAGCAACTGATGTTCAAAATCACTTTTAGCAGAATGAGAGAAGAGAGAAACTAGCCTAGAGAAGTCAAAAAGATTTCACGCAAAATGTTGAAAAGGCGGCAAAATGAGGTAAAGCGAAACATTTTTTTATTCGACGAAGTAAAAAAAAAAAACATAGCCGGAAGAAATCCGGAAGCGACTCGAAGCACCAAAACTTCACAAAAAGCTGAAGCCATTACCTTTTATATTAAACCATTAACTCATTACCTCCGCGGGTCTGATCTAAAAATCGGTGAAAATTAAACCACTGTCACCAAGACCAAGAAAATGCAGCAAAAATTTATTATTGAAAACGTTTGGTAACGTTAAAAAAGTCTGAAATTTTTAGGATGGTCAAAAAACTGATAGCCTGACAAAGCTGACAGGGCCATCAATTGCCCTCAGATAATTAATGATTCTAATCTCAAAAAGATCGCGAAAGCAAACGGCAGATAAAAACTTTTCAAAAAAGACAGGAAAGTCAAAATTATTCAAAAAAGAGTGCTCAAACTTAAGAATCAGAGAACCACTACAATTAGATTTCTAATCACGGCAATTAAGACAAAAATAATACATGATTCTTCCTTGTTGTATATATGCTAGACAACATGATTTCATTATAATTCAAAAATTAAATTAATCATAGAAAAAGAAAAGCAACAAAATAATATTCAAAGGCAAACAATCGTCTAAAAACAATACCAAGCCCAGAATAAAATTGCAATGAATAGTAATAAGTCGAAATGTTGGAAAAGACTTTCTAGCGAACTCCCAGTACTGCCTTATTTTGAATTAAATCAATTGAAAACCGAAGAAACCAAGATCTAAGAAAAAGCTGAATTCAATCAATTTATAACAACTGAAAAAATCAATATAACGAATACAAAAGTAGGTGCCAGGACAAAACTAGAATGATACAAACGAGAATGTGAAGAGTATGGACATAATGTTAGGAACACCGTAACAAAAAGACCAATTCTTGATTTTTTGAAAGTTAAAAATCAAATTTAAAAAAATCAAGAAAAACGAGTACATTTCATTGATCAGCATTCGAGACATAGAATAGACAACGAGTCATTCGAGACAAAAATCCAACTTGCTGAACAGAATAAAACAAAAAAAAGCAGAATTCAGACATACGAAACAATGAAACATTTTGCAAAAAAGTGGTCAAAAAATATTTAAGACTGCATTTATGAAAAAAATTTATCTGTTTTTTCAAAAACTTAACACCAAAAAATGATTGAATTTTTATTGAAACGAAATTAAAGTCCCTCATGTTCCCCGAAATACTATTTCTAGTAATTAAAAGCAAAATACAAACAAAAAACTGAAAAAAATTGGCAAAAAACTACGAAAATCGGATTAGCAAATGCACAATTTGATGAAACAAAATTACATCGAGGTAGAAAGAGGCATTGAGTATATGAATTATCAAAGGAAAGTTGCCATATTAACTGATTTTTGACAAAAAACAGCTAAAAGATTCAAAAATGAAGAAATTAATAGAAAAAAAAAGCCAAAAATTAACTAAAAAATCAAGAAATATGTGCCAATTTCGCATTTGAAACGCAATTTCAGGCTTTGCAAAATACTGTGCTATCAATTTCCGGGGTCTACATTTCAACATAGCATCGATTAAAAATTATTTCTACAAAAAACCAAATTACAAGCAAAAAAACTAGGCCACTTAGACGAAAAAACGGCTAAAAACGGTTATCTATATGTGCCATTCAGTCAAAAACTACTTTTCAATGTCAAAAAGTCATTCACTAAACGCAGCGCATGATCAAAAAACTTCTCTCGCTCAGAAAAAATTAGTTCACACTGCAATTTTACTCGCTTTCGCTTTTAGGTCAAAACATCGTCTGAACGAGTTCTCGACTGGAGGTCGAGAACCACTATGCTAACAGACCACAGCAACAAACTCAACCAAACAAGCTAGCCGTAACTCCAGAATAAACTTAAGTCACACCCTAGAAAGAAGGAGAGGAGCTACTGCCAGGTAAACTAGCACAAAGCATTATGGGGGCTTTATCAACGGCAACAAAACATCAAACATGAAACAATTTACGGCAACAGTGTAGTATAACCAAAAGTCGAAAAGGTCAGGAGCTTTACTAGCCGTAACTCCAGAACAAACTTAAGTCACACCCTAGCAAACCACCCTGCCCAGACAACAAAAGTGCATACTACAAAAATTATTAAAGCTACAACAAATTGCTAGCAAACCAGTGTGGTGAAAGTCACGAAACAAACCAGCCGTAACTCCAGAATGAACTTAAGTCACACCCTAGCAAGGAACGAGACTAAACAACAAACCAGCATACTAGCAGAAAGAACTTTTACTACAGCAAAACTCAATATACTACATCATACAACAAATAAACGGGGGATAGTAAGAAACAAGGTGACACGGAAACAAAAAAGACGGAAACGGAAAAATGAAACCTGATAACCTACGGAAAACGGACGGTAGTGAATAACTCAAAGAATGGGGAGAGCAAAACGTTAAGTAAAGCGCTATTGGAGAGAACCAACCACAAACTAACTCGTAACTCGTGAGTAAACTAAGTCACACCGCCAGTCAGCGGGTAGACTCCCACAACAACGCAAGACTAAGTGACATTCAGGTTATCAAGGGCTTGGGTGAGTTCCGCCTCCTCGAACGCATGACGTGTGCGGAGCGTTTTACGACGACGCTTTGAAAGTTTTTTCGGTCGGGAGCGTGTTATTAAGGACCGGAGGTTGCTCTTATGTGCTAAAACAATCGTGAGTGTTTTCAACTCAAGCGCAGGCTTCTGGTGTAACGCTCTGTACTCTTTCAGTAAACTAAGATCTTTCTGTTTACGTCTAGACACAATGTCTTTAACTAGATGGATGGTAACTAGAGTACTACGCTTGAGCTGATCAGAAATATCAGGAGTTCCCTCTCTGGGGCAATACACAATAGCTTCTATGCGCTCCTGATAGTTTTCAAGCACTGCAATAAGCTGTGAAGGTGTTAAAGGCTTATTGTTGTTGCTTCGATGACGTGAAAGCGAATTGTTCACTACATCATGCCATATAACTAGGCGCTTCTTATCATGAAAGAAATGACTCAACTGGAACTGCGCTGTTTTTCTGACTTTCAAAGCGTTAGGGTTGAAACTTAAACCCGGTAATGCGTAAACGTTACGTTTGTAACGATCTTGTGTTACTTGAGGCGCAGTTTTTATGGCGTGATGAAGTGAACTAGCAGCTAATATGAAAACCATATAATGTTTTTTACAACATAATTGACTTGAGCTTTGCTCAAACTCCGAACCTTGATGTTAAAGGCACGATTTTCACGAGTTACCAAGAATAAGCGCTTATTTGAGGAAAAAAAAAATCAGTTACCTGATCTTTTTGTGAAGTTTGAAAAACTTGACCAAACTTGTTTTTACAACGTTTTAATCTATCTAACTACTATATAAGTATGCTAGAATGATCGGATAGACTTTTTGCCCATTTTTTCCAATCTGGTCAATTTTTTCAAACTTTTTTCTTGCTTCGCGTGATTTCTATTTCGTATAAGACTTTACCCGTTCCAAATTACTAGTATTTAGCCTTTTTTGAACAATTCCAAATTTTTGACCAAAAATTTTCAAATTCGATGTTTTTTCAATAAAAAAAGTGTATGGGGTGGGTTATCGGTGACCGTTATTCAAAAAAAATCGGATTACAGGAAATGAATCCAAAAATATAAGGGGGACTACTAGATTTGCCAGCTAAATCAATTTACGACAACAAAGAAAGGTTTTTTGGATGAGTCTTACAGTTTATCGGGAATTGTGCTTCTGTTCAGGTATCTGTTTGTGCTCCAACTGTCATCAGGCTCTTTGTTTCCACTCTTGGACAAAACTCACACCCGCTGAAGGAACGCAGTCTTGCCAATGTTTGTGTCTATTGTCTTTTCAAGTTTTCTGTGAGATTAAAGTGGACGTCACTTTCCCCATCTTGGATGTACAAATCTAAGTTCCACCTTCGTTATGACGCACCCAATTGAAATTGACACACTAGTTGTTTGTCCGCATCCAAATTCTTTGATTCTTGACTGTCGTTTTATTGATGCTGATCGGTTGTTTAGGTTTGATCGGTTGTTTAGGTTTGATGCGTTTTATTGATGCTGATCGGTTGTTTAGGTTTGATTATTGCTAGGGTGTGACTTAAGTTGGTTCCGGAGTTACGGCTAGTAATTTCCTTGCTCTTTTCATCCTTTTAGTATACTACTATTTGCCGTAACTTAGTTTGTTATTTTCATATGTTAAGCCTCATAATGACTTGTGCTAGTTTGTCTCTTGCAGTAGCATCTCTCCTCCCTAGGGTGTGACTTAAGTTTGTTCTGGAGTTACGGCTAGTTTGTTTGGTTGAGTTTGTTGCTGTGGTCTGCTAGCATAGTGGTTCTCGACCTCCCCGCTCGCTGCGTAATCGTATCCCGCCCGTTCCGACCCGCCTTTCCGTTTCGTTGCGCGCTACTCGCTCAACGCCTCCGTTCTACCCGTCTCGTTTCTTCGTGCGTCGCTCGTTCAGCGTTTCCGTCCCGTCCGTTGCGTCGCCCGTTTACTACCTGCGTTTTCGCCAGTTCCGTTCCGTTCTCTGTTGCGTTGCGCGCCGTTCGCCCGTCCTTCCCGCCCCGTCCGCTTCGTTTCCCGTTTCGTCGTGCTTCGTCCACCCAGTCCTCTTCCCCCGGTTGCCTGTGTTCCTGTTTAGTCTCACGTTGCTTTCAAGCACGTTAGACGCAATCTATAATTTCTTACTCACTTTCCCCGAGTAATTCATTACTCGGTAACTTCTTTTCTGCTCTTCGACGTCTTGATTATCAAGTCGTCGTCATTTGGGTTCGGTATAACCCTCATTCCACGTGTTTGGTTGAAAGTTACTCTACATTGATAAATTAGCCATTTCAAAATCATGGCCGAACATCAAGAAAAATTGAAAAAGCTCTTTAATGCAAGATCTAATCTAGAATCTGAGTTATGTAACATCCATAAGGACATCACAGATGCCATAGATCGTCAAGACAGGAAGGTTAAAGTTGAACGCTTGGTTTCTAAGTTGAAGGATGTTTTCAGTAAACTGGTGCAGAAGAATGAAGAACTATTTGACTTAGCCAGTAAAGCGGAGAACCCAGATTCAATTTACCCTGTCCTTGAGCAATGGTTGGATGATAAAACCAAGAACAATGATAAGTTCTTGCTTGCGGCTAGAAGCTATATTGACTCAGTTGCTGACCGAGACACCGTATGTGAAGGCGTTAATCCTCAAGGCCAATCTAAGAGAAGTTCACGCCGAACAACATCATCAATGTCTAGCCAGCGTAAACATGAATTTCTCATGGCAAAACTAAAACGCGAAGAGGCCGAGAAACAAGAACAAGCTGCCATGCGCCTCGCTAAACAAAAACACGAAATTGCCATGAGAAAAAAGGAGCTTGAAATACAAATGGAACAGATGGCACTTCAAGAATTGGAGGAAGACCACCGCCAGCGTGTTGCAGCAGCTAAATTAGATGAGGCTGATTTAATGGATAATCATTCATTGTTTAGTCACCACTCAAGTGAACTGAATTTGTTTAAAGATAGGGGATCAGATAGAAGTCAGGGACTTGTTCAGGATTGGGTAAATTCGTTTCCAGCAGGTAATTCAAGTGAGTTAAACTTTTCTCGTCCTGGTTCAGCAACCGCCGACCCTCCTGTTAAAGATACTTCCCCTAGTAATCCTCCAGAAAACCCAAGTAATGTTGCTGATAACTTACATCATCTTGAAATGCTTTCTCAGTACACACGGCCAGGAGTTGCAATTTCTGTTGCTCAGCAAGAAGCGTTGTATCGGGAATACCTCCAAGCTCAACTGCAGCAACCACTCACTGACCAAAGAGTCGAGCAGGCACATAGTCCCTCAGGCAGTGGTAAAGTGAACCAAGTGTACCAAGTACCAGTCGACGTACAAAATGTCGCACTCCCATCACCTCAACCACCTATGCAACCTCCCCGGGCACCAACACCTGTTATCGCACCAACGAACTCCATCTTCGTACCTGATTTTTCAAAAAACCCACAGGTAAATCAGTTCTTGGGTCCGAAGAGCTCCAGTGTGCCTTGTCAATTACATATGTCGATGCCTCATGTTCTGCAACAACAGAATCCACCTCAAAGTAATATTCCACACCAAACACAAGTCCCTATTGCCCAGCCCTCGCATAATGTACCTCCACTTCTAAACCCACTCGTGAACCCGCCTCCTGTATTCCCGCCTCAACAATTATATAATCCTCAGCCTCCCGTGGTTCCGTCGCCCATTCCAGCGAGCACAGCAACATACTTACCCGTCCCCAACATTCCACAACAAAACATTGTCCATTCACCTCAAGCCCGCCTATTACCATGCCCTACCGCACCCAAACCTCCCCTTTACCGTAACCCCGATTTAAATTTGTGGCGTTTCCCTCAGAATATTCTCCCAAACGTAATCCAGACGAAAAATAATGCAACCGTCTATAACAACGTTCAATCTAACCTACCCCCAAGCACAGCTAACCCCATCATCAGCCATCCCATCTTGCAAATGAGTGCACAACATAAACCAAATAGCAACTACGCAGCGAACTGTAGCATCCCTGTTAACCCCTTTAGTACAACTACTAACATCGCGCCACCTTTCGTCACGCCGGTTATACATCCAACATACGGGCATACTGCTCCGATACCATTGTGTTGGGGTGGCCCACCGCATCCCACGCCTCCAGCGCCAGCATCTGAAAATGCAAGCTTGATTAAAGCATTCACTGACGCCTTATCTAGCAAGAGGAATGATCCACTACCCGAATGGAAGTTGTCACAATACAGTGGGGATCCTCTACAGTGGCACGAATGGTATGGTCAGTTTAAAAGCGCAATCGACTCTCAGTCCTTAACTGATGATGTAAAATTGACATACCTTAAGACCCTCGTTACAGGTAAAGCTAAAATAGCTATAGCTGAGTTCGCCTACTGCGGCGCAATGTACAAAGACGCACTGAAGACCTTAGAACGTAAATTTGGCCAACCACAGGCAGTCGTAAGTGCACATTTGGACAAACTCAACGGCTTTCCACCATTGAAGATGCACAATAGCGATAACATCATTAACTACTCGGGGTGCATTTCAAGTCTTGTCGGGGTATTTAAATCGCTGTCATATGATTCGGACTTAAAGAGTGCTGCGCTTCTCAACACTGCCGTACAGAAGCTACCACCCAATATGAAGGAGTCATGGTCACTCTTCACGGTCAAAAAGCATTGGGTGAAACCTACCCTTCTGGATTTCAACGATTGGTTAAAAGAGAAGGCCGAAGCGCACAATTTAATGAAGAATACCGCAACTAAAGCAAGGACTGAGGATACCAACAACTCAGTAACAAGATCAAAAGTTGCTTCAAAGGCATTTGCTGCAAATACGCAACAGAAGAGTAACCCTAAGCCGCAACAGAGATCTCCGTCAACATCAATCTTTAGTTGCATTGTATGCAAAGGCAGCCACCGGTTGTGGGAATGCCGTGTCTTTAAGGAAAAGACCCCCACGCAGAGAGCCAAGGTCGTGGCTGAGGCAAAGCTCTGTTTCTCTTGTTTCCGTGATAAACACATGTTTAGGCAATGCCCAAGTCCCCGTAAGTGTAGGAAAGATGGTTGCAACAGCTCCCATAACACCTTACTTCATGGAGCTGAAAGGGTTTTTCCAGCTAAACCCTCAACAAACAACAACATCGATACTTCGAAGTCGAACGCAGGTACAAGTAGGCCATCTACTTGTCAACAGCAACCAAGCAAAACAACCACTTTGTCTTCCGTGACGGATGTCAAAGGCCTCCTTCAGGTCACGGAACTGAAAGTTACTAATTCTTCTGGTACTAGTACTACGGCGTTGGTTTTATGCGATACCGCTTGCAGTAACTCTTGGGTGTCCGATAGTCTCGCAGCTAGACTCGGTTTGCAGGGTACCGCATTAAAACTGACCGTCAAGGGTATAAACACGGAAGAACTCATAGACACAAAGGTGGTTCAATTGACTGTGACACCTCACAAAGATCAAGACTTCGAAGCATTTACTGTACGTCCCTACGTGAGGGAAACATTAAACGTAGGTTCCGACATCATTGACGTGAAGTCCATGCAAGAAACGTACCCACATTTGGCAGTTCTAGATCCAGTAAGATATAGCTATGGAGAAATTGAGATGATACTTGGACAGGATGTCTACCATGCCATCCGCCCGTTAGAGTATTTTTCAGCCGACGAAAAGTGCTCACCATTCGCTGTCCGCTTGCCCATAGGTTGGGTTTTAAGTGGCCCACTCCCGTCAAGCTCAAGTTTAGTCTCCACGTGTTTCAAAGCCAATATTGAACAGGATTTTGAATTAGCTTGTCAGGTTAAATCTTGGTATGATATGGAATCGTACGGCGCGTTCAAGCAAGTTGACCCAAGATCCGCAGCGGATGCTCGCGCGCAGGAAATACTTGAATCAACAACTTTCCATAACGGCCAAAGATACGATGTCGGTATGTTATGGGCTGATGACAACATCCAGCTCCCGAATAACTACTTTTCGTCACTGGTACAGCTCAAGTCTCTCGAAAAGCGGCTCTCGAGAGATACATCATTGAAAGAAACTTATGCTAATTCCATCCGTGAAGACTTGGAAAAAGGTTACTTGAAAACAGTCCCTGATGCTCACAAGGTAGAGCAGCGGTCGGATAGAGAGTGGTACCTACCACATCATCCCGTGATCAATCCGAACAAACCGGGGAAAGTGCGTAGGGTATTAAATGGTGCAGCAAAGTTCCACGGTACTTCTTTGAATAAATCTTTGCTCACTGGTCCCGACCTGCTCCAAAACCTAATCCATGTACTACTTAGGTTCCGTCAACATCAATTTGCCGTGTCCGCAGATATCGAGGGTATGTTCCACGCTATAGTGATTGGCTAATAATCTCTCGCTTAAATCTATTTAGTTACTAACATCCTCCGGCCCAGAAGAAGATGCTGGGAGAATGGGTACTAATTTTACAAGCGGGCGAACGAGCAATCCAGAGGACGTGCGCAATACGGCGGAGCGTGCGACGCTGTCTGAACCGTAACGGAGTTCAGTGATCCGAGCAGTGGGGTAGTAACCCCTCGGGTTGGTTTCTTCAACTACCCAAACCAAATCACCGGTCTTAAGGTGATGGTCGGCAGGCGTCTGCCACTTGGAACGTCGGTTCAGCGCCGGTACGTATTCTTTGATCCAACGAGACCAAATAGCGTTAGCGTAGGACTGCGCGCGGGCGTAACGTTTACGGTGATCAAACTCATCTACGCCAATGATGGAAGGGAGATTACGTGCTTGGTTACCGAGGAGAAAGTGATTAGGTGTTAATGCGCCTAGGTCGGCCGGGTCGGCGCTTACGGGCGTTAACGGACGCGAATTAAGTGCATGTTCGACCAGACAAAAAGTGGTACTTAAAACCTCATCTGTGAGGCGACGTGTTCCAAGGATTGTGTAAAGTACGCGCTTGAAACTACGTACTAGCCTCTCCCAGATGCCACCTTGGTGTGGCGCACTGGGCGGGTTGAACCTCCACTTGATGCCTTTGTGGGCAAGTTCTACAGCGATGTTGATGGTGTTCCACTTTTCGATGTTCTGGCGTAGTTCTTTTTCCGCGCCAACAAAGTTAGTGCCATTGTCTGACCAAATAATGGCTGGTGTACCCCGACGGGAGACGAACCGCTCCACTCCCATTACACACGAACTGGCGTCCATGGACGGAACGATTTCAACATGAACGGCACGAGTAGTTAAGCATGTGAAGAGGAAACCCCACCTCTTCTCGGTAGTCCTACGTACAGTAACGTAAAACGGGCCGAAGTAGTCAACCCCGGTGTTCGTGAAGGGAGGAGACTGGTATGCGAGTCTTTCTACTGGGAGGTCAGCCATGATGGGTTGAATAGTGGCAGCGTGGAACATCCTACACGTAAGGCAATTAGATTTAATGGAACGTAGTGAGGAGCGTAATTTAAGGATGGTATAACGTTCTTGTACTTTTGCCCGCAGGTAATCAATACCCTGATGATGATGTTTAACGTGGGTGTGCATGAGGAACAACTTTACAAAAGCATGGCGTGCGTCCAGAACGATAGGATGTTTTACATCAAAGTCAACTTCGACCAACCGCTTGATGCGGCCTGCCGATCGGATTAGACGGTTTGGCCCAATAAAGGGAGAAAACGGGGCAATACGGCTATTCCGTTTAACGGGTTTGTTTTCGAGAAGATCTTTTCTCTCTGCATTGAATGACTCCCCTTGCACAAGATACTGGAGATGACGCTCGGCTTCGTCAAGCTCCGTGGGCTCTATGATGCTACCATCGACGTTACGGTAACATTCGTGAGAAGGTAACAAGCGGAGTGCGTACGCTGTTATCCGTAGCAACTTCTGATAAGAACTGTACTTATCGAAGGGAATTAGTTGCGGGGGCGGTTCCTTAGTTGACTTGGTTACGGATGCGGCCAATGATGTATTGGTTTCGTCAGTTTCCTTAGTTACTATACCAAGTTTGATGTTATTAGCTACTTCAGTGCTTGGTTCGAACGGGAATTGCTTGGTTCTTAGAAAATCTGGACCTCTCACCCAGCTACTTGATTGCAAGATCTCAGCAGACATACCACGAGTGCCGGCATCTGCCGGATTATCGCTTGAGGCAACGTGGTTCCATTCGTCAACGCTTGTGTGTTCTAAGATTTCGCAAACACGGTTTGCAATAAATATTGGGTGCTTGGTTGCAGAGTTAAGCCATTGCAAGACAGTAGTGCTGTCGGTCCACATGAAAACCCTGTTGACTTTTACTGTGAGAGCTCGACAGATATCTTGTTTCAATCGAGCGGCCAGTAGCGCTGCCTGTAATTCCAGCTTTGGAACAGTCATGACCTTCATAGGTGCTACGCGAGCTTTACCCAGGACAAACGCAAGCTCCGTTTGGGGCCCACTCGAAGTAGTTACTCGAGCTCGGAGAAATGCAACGGCACTGAAAACTTCTTGTGAACTATCGCCAAACATGTGTAGTTCCAGGTGTTCAAAGTTTGCGGAAAAGTAGCTCCTTGGTATAGTGATTGCTGCAAGCTTGGGTAGTTCTACACTCCATTCGTGGAACCTTTCAACAGTGTCTTTTGGTAATTCTTCATCCCAGTGCTGCCCGCTGACACGCCAGATGTCCTTTAGTAACAATCGGGCACCAACAGTAAATGGTGCCACTAGGCCGATGGGATCAAACACCTTAGACACTAGGCTCAATACCAAGCGTTGTGTTAAAGACTTAGTTACTGTACTGGAGGTACCCCGACTCACAACTAGAGTATCATTCTGGTAATCCCATTTCAACCCAAGCACGTGCGAAGATTCCTCCTTAGATGAGGCAATTACTTTTGGTTCGGTGGACTGAGGTGACCCATCAATTCGATCAGCCAGATTTGGTACATTGCTTACAAACTTAGTAAGCTTGAACCCACCTAGATGGAGAAGTTGCACCAACTCCTTCGATCTTTTGAGAGCCCTCTCAGGTGACTCCACCGAATCCAAGTAATCGTCCATGTAGAAGTTTTCTAGGACGGCTTTGGTTGCTTCCGGGTACTGAATAACATTGTCTCGGGCCGTGCGTTGCAGTGCATAGTTAGCGCATGTGGGCGAGTCTTTAGCCCCGAATATATGGCGCGTGTATTGATACACTACAACATTTGTTGTGGGGTCCTCCCGCCACAAAAAACGCAGTGCTGGCTGGTCACAATCAGGGACACCCACTTGGAGGAACATACCCTCGATATCTGCGGACACGGCAAATTGATGTTGACGGAACCTAAGTAGTACATGGATTAGGTTTTGGAGCAGGTCGGGACCAGTGAGCAAAGATTTATTCAAAGAAGTACCGTGGAACTTTGCTGCACCATTTAATACCCTACGCACTTTCCCCGGTTTGTTCGGATTGATCACGGGATGATGTGGTAGG